>NC_034412.1:97379016-97380447 GCF_002078875.1 Numida meleagris | reverse complement strand
GGGGGGGGGTCTGTCCCACTGCTGCGGGCTCTGGGGGATGGCACGTCCTTCAAGGATGGGGGTTCTGCTCCCCCAAATATCGGGGGACTCGCTGATATTTTGTGACTGAGGATTGCTCTGAGATTTATGAATGAGAATCCCTTGAGATCTGGGAACGAGGACCCCCCAGGATTCATGAGTGAGGACCCTGGGGGGGGTCTATCCCATCACTGTGGGCTCCAGGGAACTGCGTGTTCTTCGAAGGTGGGGGTTCTGTCCCCCTAAATGTTGGGGAACCCCGTGAGATTTGTCGATGGGAACCCCTCAGACTTGTGAATGAGAAGCCCCTGGGATGTGTGGCTGAGGACCCTGCGGGGCTCCATCCCGTTCTGTAGGCTCTGGAGGGATGGTGCATCCTTCAAGGATGGGGGGGTTCTGTTCCCCCAAATATTTTTGGGGGCTCCCTGACATTTGTGACCGAGGACCCCCCGAGATTTGTGACTCAGGACCCTATGGGCTCCGTCCCATTGGTGTAGGCTCCACGGGGGTGGCACATCCTTTAAGAACGGGGATTCCGCTCGCCCAAATTTCGGGGAGCCCCCTGAGATGTGTGGCTGAGGACTCCCCAAGATTGATGAATGAGAACCCCTTGAGATCTGTGAGTGAGGACCCCCCCCAGATTTGTGACCGTCCTACTGCTGCGGGCTTTGGGGGATGTCAAGGATGGGGGTTCCTTTCCCTTAAATTTTGGGGAACCCCCGGAGATGTGTGAACAAGAACCCCCCAAAATCCGTGACTGAGGACCCTACGGGGTCCATCCCATCGCTGTGGGCTCCGTGGGGCTGGGTGTTCTTTGAAGATGGGGGGGTCCTTTCCCCCCAAATGTTAGGGGGCCCCCTGAGATTGATGAATGGGAACCCCTCGAGGTTTCTGACCGGGGACCCCTGGGATTTATGAATGGGAACCCCTCGAGATTTGTGACCGGGGACCCCCTGGGGCTCCATCCCATCGCTGGGGGCTCCATGGGGCAGCATGTCCTTTGAGGATGGGGGGGTTCTGTTCCCCAAAATGTTGGGGGGCCCCCCTGAGATTTGTGACTGAGGGTCCTGGGGGGGGTCCATCCCATCACCGGGGGCTCCGGGCTCGGCACATCCTTCAAGGAAGGGGGGGTTCCTTCCCCCCCCCCCCCAAATGTTTGGGGGCTCCCTGAGATTTGTGACCGGGGACCCCCTGGGGCTCCATCCCCCCCGCTGTGGGGGACAGCTCACCCTTCGAGGACGGAGGACGGGGGGGGGGTCACTTTCCCCCAGAATTTTGGGGACCCCCGGGACGTGCCCCGCTGACCCCGTGGCGGGGGGAGGACGTCGCTTCCCGGTGCTGGGAAACGGCCGTTTTTAGGAAAAGGAACCCAAAGTGAAGGACAGGAAAGGGCTGAGGAGCGGCTTCCTGCGC
>NC_034412.1:97353838-97375396 GCF_002078875.1 Numida meleagris | reverse complement strand
ACAGGGATGGAGACGTGGCAATGAGTTGGGGGCAAAATGGGAAGGGGACATGGCAGTGGGACAGGGATGCAACAGAACGGGGGCTTAGAGTGGATTGGGGACATGGCAGTGGGGTAGGAACACAACAGGAAGGGAACATGGTGATGGGCCAGGGTCATGGCAATGGAATGGGGACGTGGCGATAGATTGGGGACACGGCAGTGATATGGGAACACACAACGGGAAGGGGACGCGGCAATGGGATGGGGATGTGTGACCACTCTCCCCTTTTACCCAGGCTTCCCTCATCCTGCAAGTCTCCTACACCCCTCCTCCGGGCGCTGCCCCCCTCTTCCCTCCCCCAGCCCCCCCCGAACCAGCCCCGGCGGCGGTGGCAGAGCCCGACACACTCACTGGTAACGCGGGGGCTCCACGGGGAGATACATCCCCCATAGCCCACCCCGCAGAGGCCGGGGACCCCCAGCAACCTCCCTGCCTCCCGCCCCGCGCAGAAGTGGCCACCGAGGAGGAGGGGGAGGACCAGGCGGTGACAGGGGACGAGACGGAGCCCCCAGCCTCGGGGCCACCGGGCTCGGAGCTGCCCTCGGTGCCCCACAGACCCCCGGCTCCCCGCGGCCGTGGGGTGAAGCGCAGGAGGAGCTCGGCCAAAAAGCCGCTGTCCAACAAACCTCAGGACTTCCAGGTGAGACCCCCGGGCACGGGGCTTTGTCCCCTGAGAGCATCCCTGTAGTGCCAGGACCTACCTGGGGTTTTGTCCCAGCAGGCTAGGACCAACCCTGCGTATTGTCACCTGTAGAGTGTCCCTATAGGGCAAAGACCTGCCTGGGGTTGTCACCTGCAGGGTGTCCCCAAGGTGTCCCTATAGGGCAAGGACCTACCTGGTGTTCTGTCACCTGCAGGGTGTCCCCAGGGTGTCACCTAAGGCAGGGCCAGCCTGGGGTTTTGTCACCTGAGAGGTGTCCCCATGGGCAGGACTGACCCTGAGCTTTGTCACCTCCGAGGTTACCCCCCAGGTGTCCCCTAGGGCAAGGACTTTACTGGGGGTTTTGTCACCTGTGAAATGTCCCTGAGGTGTCACCGCAAGCCTGGACCAACCCCAGGTTCTGTCACCTGTGAGGTGTCCATGAGGTGTCCCCGAAGGCTCGGACCAACCCTGGGTTTTGTCACAGGGAGGTGTCACCACGCCATTCCTATAGGTTCGAACTGACCCTGGGTGCTGTCACCTGCGAGGTGCCCCCAGGGTGTCCCCCCAGGGCCGGACCAACCTCTCCTCCTCCCTCCTCCCAGATCCGGGTGCGGGTGATCGAGGGCCGGCAGCTGCCCGGCGTTAACATCCGCCCGGTGGTGAAGGTGACGGCCGCGGGGCAGACCAAGAGGACCAGGATACGCAAAGGCAACAGCCCCCGCTTCGATGAGGTGAGGGGGGAGGGGGGGGGGCTGTGTGGGGCAGGGGTGGGCCACCTCCATCCCAGAGCGTCGTCCCGGTGGCGCGTCCCGTGCTGGGAGTGCCACGCTCCATCGCCCCTTTTCCCCCCAGACCTTCTTCTTCAACGTCTTCGAGTCGCCGGCCGAGCTGTTCGACGCGCCCGTCTTCATCACGGTGAGCTCGCCCACGCTGTGTCCCCGTCCCCGGCCTGGGGATGTGGCTCTGTTCTTGAGCCAGGCTCACTGCTCCTCCCGCAGGTCCTGGACTCGCGCTCCTTCCGGATGGACGCGGTGATCGGGGAGTTTCGGGTACGGATCCCTGCCATCTCCTTATCGGCCGGGGATGGGCTGGTGGTTGGACTCGATGATCTTGGAGATCTTCTCCAGCCTCAGAGACTCTGATTCTAGGAGCGGGGATGGGTTGGGCTTGGCCTTGGGGATCTCAGAGGGCTCCTCCAGCCTTTGTGCTTCCATCGTTCCGTGATTCTGTGTCCGGGCATGGTGGGGAGGGGTCACCTTGATGACCTTGGGGGTCTTCTCCAACTAGAATGATTCCATAACTGAGCGGACATGGAGGTGATGGGTGGGTGGTTGGATTCAATGGACTTGGGGGTCTTCTCCAATGGGAATGATCCCGTGGTTCTGTGGTTCCGTGGGCGGTGATGGGTTGACAGTTGGACTCTGTGACCTCAGAGGTCATTTCCGACCTTAACGAAGCGTTGATTCTACGTTTTTCTCTCTCTGTGCTTCACAGATGGACATTGAGAGCATCTACTCGGAGCCGAGTGAGTTCAGCATCCGCCCCACACGCTCCCATAGGAAGGGCAGAGGCATTCCCCTATTGACCGCCCCTTCCCGAGCAGTACATCATAGAATCATAGAATTAGCTAGGTTGGGAAAGACCTACAAGATCATCCAGTCCAACCATCCACCCACCACCAGTAACCCCACTAAACCATGTCTGAGAGGATACAACGCATGTCTAATACATGTCTAATCGTGTTCGTGTGGATTCAGTTTGGGATGGCGTCCCTAAAGAAAGGACACTTAAACGTTTCCTACCCCATCCCTGTCACGCGTGACGGTGATAACCACAGAGAGCTAGGAGGCCAAGGGGGAACACAGTGCTTCCCCATCACCCCGCCCCGTGTTTCCCCCCCCCAGAACACGCCATCCTCAGGCGGTGGCTGCTGCTCTCCGACCCGGAGGACTTCACAGCAGGGGCCAAGGGCTACCTGAAGGTCAGCCTGCTGGTGCTGGGGCCCGGGGACGAAGCTCCCGTGAGTATCGATGCCGGGGGGCTTCCAGCTGCCCGCTGTTGCTGCTTGGCTGGGCGTGCTGACCTGTTGGCCATCCCACAGCTGGAGAAGAAGGAGGTCTCCGAAGACAAGGAGGACATCGAGGGGAACCTCCTGCGTCCCACGGGGGTCGCCTTGCGAGGGGCTCAGTTCTGCCTGAAGATCTTCAAAGCTGAGGATTTGCCCCAGAGTGAGTGGATGGCGTCGGGGCAAGCTGCTGGCTGCTGGGAGTGTCGCTCGGTCGCGATGCGCGGGACGTAGCACCCATGGGTGCTGCGGATCGCAGCCCCCACAGCGGAGCTCTCCCCCCCCCGCAGTGGACGACGCTGTCATGGACAACGTCCGGCAGATCTTCGGCTTCGAGAGCAACAAGAAGAACCTGGTCGACCCCTTTGTGGAAGTCAGCTTCGCGGGGAAGACGGTGAGTGGGGCACGGCTCTGCGTCCCCGTGCTGGGGGCTGGGGGGGACATGGTGTGGGGACACCGGTGGGGCGGTGGCTGGGCTGCGCCGTGGTTGTGTCCCTGCTGGGGTGTGGGACTTCCCAGCACCGTGGGGAGACCCATCGCTGCTCCCACCCCTCCAGCTCTACTCGAAGATCCTGGAGAAGAATGCCAACCCGCAGTGGAACCAGTGCCTGATGCTGCCGGCGATGGTGAGTGCGGTGCCCACCCCTCATCGCCCCGCTGCCCCTGGCCGCCGCTCACCGCTCCTCTCTCTCCCCAGTTCCCTTCCATGTGCGAGAAGATGAGGATCCGGGTGACCGACTGGTGAGCCAGGGGGAGGGGATGGGGCAGGCACCCCGTAAAGCAGGAGGAGCTGGGGAGGGGCCGTGCTGATGGATCGGGGGGCACCCGGTGCGCGCTGAGACGTGGGCTGTGTTCCAGGGACCGTCTCACACACAACGACGTTGTCGGCACCGCCTACCTCTGCATGTCCAAGATCTCTGCGCCCGGCGGGGAGCTGGAGGGTGAGCGGGCGGCGGGATGGGGCTCTGTGCACGGCCCT
This sequence comes from Numida meleagris, assembly GCF_002078875.1. Classification (NCBI taxonomy): domain Eukaryota; kingdom Metazoa; phylum Chordata; class Aves; order Galliformes; family Numididae; genus Numida; species Numida meleagris. Next base: position 97,371,667 of record NC_034412.1, on the reverse strand, counting down.
GGGGAGCACGGCGCGCTCATGGCTGGAGCTTGGTGTTGGCTTGGAAGAGGGAACGGGCAGGGAGGTCTCTGTCTGGTCGATGGGGGCGTGGGTAGAAGGGTGATGCTGGCTCCGTCCATCCCATGGTGCTCGCTCTGTTAATCCTGTGTGGTGGTGGCTTCTTTCATCCTGTGGTGGTGGATCTGTCTCTCTTGTGGTGGTGGATCCGTCTGTCTCGTGGTGGTGGATCTGTCCGTCTCGTGGTGGATCCATCTTGCATGGTGGTGGCTCCAATTATTCTATATGGTCATGGTTCCGTCCATCCTGTGGTGGTGGTGGTTCCATCCATCCCGCATGGTAGCTCTGTCCATCCCGTGGTAGTGTCTACATCTGTCCTGCATGGTGGTGGCTTCGGAAGCCCTACAAGCTCGCTCCATCCACCCTGCATGGTAACTCCACCTGTCCTGTATGCTGGTTCCCTGCATCCCATGGCGGTGGCTCCATCCGTCCCACGTCCCCATTCTGCATGTTTTTGGTGGCAGTCCCCCTGGCTCGTGGTCTTGCAGACCTTCATTCCTCCTGTGGCTGTAGGAAGATTTTGCTGCAGAGCTGCTTTGCACAGGAGGTTTTGCATCCTCTCTGGATCCGTGCACCCTCTGTAACCTGCACGGAGGGCTGCACGGCTGTGTCGCAGCCTCCCCGCTTCTCTGTCGGCACCAAACCCCCAGTGATGGCCTCTGCTTTTCCCATCGCCTCCTCCTGTCCTGCAGCCTTCCCTGCTCCTCCTCCTGACCTCTCTCCATCTCTTTACGCTCCAGATGCGTTTCCAGCTCTCGCGAAGCCTCTGAAAGCCACAGACCGTACGTCCCCTTAGAGCCTCTTGGTTTGTGGGCGCTTGGGTAACTTTCTTCCCTTAGGGTGTGTGGTGCCCGGGGAAGGGCTGTGCCGCCGTCCCCTCCGGTGGCTTTGGGGTATCCCCGCTGGGCAGCGGTGGCATTGGCAGTCTCGAGGTGACAGTGCGTTGCACGGCGAGTGGTCGGGGTCCGGCGTTGTGCTGGGAGCTCAGAGCATACAGATTGGGCTCTTTGCTGCTCGTCTGCCTGAGGTGTCCAAAACTGAGCTCACACTGTCTCGTGGCACCAGGCAGCCGTCATTCTCCCGCCCTAGGGATGCTCTGTGCACGGCTGCCAGCACCTTTCCTGCCCTGGCAAAAGGTGTTTGCAGGGACGTGGCCCTCTGCCCTCGGGTTCCTGACGTCCCCTTTCCCTGTGCCCCACAGTGGACGATGGGCTGGGCTTCCTGCCGACCTTCGGCCCTTGCTACGTCAACCTGTACGGCAGCCCCCGCGAGTTCACCGGCTTCCCCGACCCCTACGAGGCGCTCAATTTAGGAAAGGTGAAATCAGCTTCTTTCCAGCGCACGGCCCAAAATAAATTAGCCTTCCTTCCTGCTGCTGCTAACCCGGACTGGCTTTGTTAGCAGGAGCCCGCGCCGTGCGCTCTGCCCCCAACGCTCCCCGCTGGCTAACCGCCTCCCGGCACCGCTCCCCGCCTCCGAAATAACGCTCCTGACCTGACCTCTGTGCCGCCAAGCCAACGAGAGCGGAGGCGGAGGTGAAGCATGGGGCGATGGCGATGGCTCCTGACCCTGTCCCCGCTCTACCCCAAGGGCGAGGGCGTCGCGTACCGTGGCCGGGTGCTGCTGGAGCTGGAGACCAAGCTGGCGGAGCAGGGGGAGCTGAAGGTGGAGGACATCTCTGCCGACGACATCCTGCGGGTGGAGGTAATGGGGTTGCTGGGGCCAACGTTGGCGATGCTGGGGGGATGTCTGGCAGCTGATGGTCTCCTGGAGGGCGTCTCCCGCTGCGTTTTCATCCCAGGGTGTCCAGCTTGCTGTGTCTATGGTTTGCTCAGTGAACGTGGATGTGCGGCTAATTTGCTTTTGAAGAACAGCCATCCCAGCTGCACCAAGTTGGACTTGGTGATCCTCACAGGTCCCATCCAGCTCGGGTTGTTCTCTGATACTGTGACCCTGAGTGCTGTTGCAGATGCACTTCTGCTGCTCATGTCCTCAGGGCTAACCTTCGTTTTCCACACGGATAGCTCCAGTCTTCTCCTCTGTCAGATTTTTCCTAAACATCTCACCCCAAATTTGGTCGATGCACATTATGCTCTTCTTTCCTGCGTTAATCTCTTCCATCTCAGTGGCTTTGCCACAGTGCCATGTGTTGGGTCATCGTAGGAGGGCAGTGGTGGCATCTCCTTCCCATTCCCGTGCCTCTTGCAGAAGTACCTGCGGCGGAGGAAGTACTCCCTCTTTGCTGCCTTCTACTCGGCCACCATGCTGCAGGATGTGGACGATGCCATCCAGTTTGAGGTCAGCATTGGCAACTACGGCAACAAGTTCGACAACACCTGCCTGCCCTTGGCCTCCACCACGCAGTACAGCCGGGCCGTGTTTGATGGTGAGCTGCACCAAGGGACTGTGTGCTGGCGGGGGGTGGCTGTGGGTTCTCCATCCTTGAAGGGCTTCAGAACCCGACTGGGGGTCTTCAAAACCCAACTGGAAGTCTTAAATCTAACTGGAGGCTGTCAAACCCAACAAGAGACCTTCAAGCCCAATGGGACACCTTCAAACCCAACCGGAGGTCTTCAAACCCAACTGGAGATCTTCAAAACAAATCTGGAGGCCTTCAAAACCCAAGGGGGCCCTTCAAAACTCAGCTGGGGGCATTCAAACCCCACTAGAGGTCTTCCAAATTCAGTGGGGGGCGTTCAGAACCCAACTGGGGATGTTTAAACACAACTAACTGGAGCCCCTCAGAACCCAACTGGAGGTCTTCAAGCCCAACTGGAGGCCTTTGAAACCTCAACCTCAACCAACATGTGAAGGCACCAGCTTGTGTGGGTAGATGTGACTGGAGAGGAGGAAGGCAGCCAGGAATTAAGCGTTCCTGTGGAGCTCTTTGGCCCTAATAATGCTCCTTTCTTCTCAGGGGAGATCTGGTCCTTTGGGGTGGCCTTTCCCTGGCTCCTGTAGTGTTCTGGGGTCAGATGCCTTCAGCACACTGGGGTTGTACTGCTGCTTCCTGGCCTCACTGCTCCACAGGAGCAGCTGCAGACGGGTCCATACACACATTTGGACCTTGTTGCACGCGGAATCTCCAAGAGAGCCAGGCGCTGAGCTCCTGCCCCAACCAGGTGGTGCCTGCTGTTGTCACCCAGTGCCCTGAGCTCACTCACGTGCTGTGCCCTCCAGGTTGCCACTATTACTACCTGCCCTGGGGCAATGTGAAGCCCGTGGTGGTGCTGTCCTCCTACTGGGAAGACATCAGCTACCGAACCGATACTCAGAACCTCCTCCAGCACGCGGCGGACAGGCTGGTGAGTGCCGGGGTGACACGGTGCATCCCTCTGCATCCTGTGTGGGGGGCAGGGGGGATGGAGCCCATCTCCAGTGGGGTCAGGTGTGGAGTTTGATGGTGACCCAGGTGTCATGTTTGGGGTGTGGGAGCCACAGCAGGGGCTCTGTGCGACCCAAAACCTGGGCTGCTTCCTCTCTTTCATGGCTTCCAGCCAGCACGGGGCCACGCAGCTGGGTGGGAAATGGGGGGACAGTGGGATGCTTCACCCAACTGGGGAACCGGGGCAGGAAGCATTGCTTCCTTCCCTTTTGGAGCGTGCGATGGGAGCTCCAAGAGGAGCCCACCCGGCGGTGCTGGGCTCAGTGGAGCCAGCTGGGAGCTCCTGAGCTGGGGGGGCACAACGTGGCACTTACCCCACGTCGTGCAGGAAGCCAACCTGGAGCGGATCCACCTCGCGCTGAAAGCCAACGGCGCGCCGGGCGAGCTGGAGGCCCTGGGCACCCAGCTGATGGACGACGTCATTGCAGACTGCAGGTATTTCTGCCAGCTCTCAGAGGGACACTTCTCCCCACGCGTCATTGCTTGTTTGTCATTGGAAGAGTGTTGTCCCCGTATGCTTTGCATGAGTCCCTGCAGAGCGCTGGGTTTCCTGGGTGCTGTGTGTGCGGCGGTTGGACCGCAGGATGGAGGTGTTGGGTTGGGCGGCATGGATGCATGTCCCACTGTCCCCATGGATGCATGTCCCACTGTCCCCACGGCTGTCTGCGTTGTGCCCCCACCATGGGCAGGTGCAGGTGCAGGCCATGCTGTCTGAGCTCCGGTTCCATCCCCTGTGTGCCCTGCAGCTTAGCATTTCCTTGAGAAACCCCCACGTCAGGACGCTGAGTTGGCCCCCACCCTATGCCCCCTCCCCACTGTGCCCTCTTTGCACTGGGTCAGGGTGGTTTTCTTCCTTCAGCCCCCCTCCCTGTCCTTGCTGCCCACAAACCAAGCATGTCCCTCTGCTGGTGACCTCCAGTGCTGGCGGTGGGCGAACCTCAGTGGCACTGTGGTGGCTCTTGGTGCTTCACCTCATCTCAGGGGGACAATCTGTCCCTCTTGGCCGTCCGTGCTGTCACCAGGCCTGCTTGGACCATTGTCCCCACCTCCCCCCACCAGCCTGCAGGACCACGTGCCCTGGCCTTAATGGTGGTGGGATGGTACCTCCTCCTTTTGGGCCTTGAACCCCAGTGCGCAGAGCTCCAGGAGGACGCGCTCACATGGCCACATGCACATAGACACAGCCCTCTCCCCATCTGTTTCCTTTTGTTTTGCCCCCCACGCACACACTGTTGGACTCAGTGATCTTAGAGGTCTTCTCCAACCTTAAAGGCTCTATGGTTCTACGAAAGAGTGGCCCTGTGCAGCCTGACCTCTCCGTGGTCACTGGGTGTGACGCGGGGCCATGGTGGGACGCACAGGGCTCGTTTGGAAGGAACTTGGGCTGGATTTTGGAGCGATGGGACAGCTCTGCTGCCCCCAGTGCTTCCCTGTCCTGGTGGAAAGGCTCAAGTGTTCTCTAGACCTTTTCACAAAGAGGTTTCCTTCCTGGGAAAGAGAAGGGCTGGAAGTGGCACCCCAATGGAATTAGGGAAAGAGGAGTAGCAGCGGAACCCAGTGCTCAAAGCACTAAGTGCACCTGGCTTGGGTAGCTCCCTCGTGCTGAGTGGCTTGGATTGGAAGGGTCCTTAAAGATCATAGAACCATGGAATGGCTTGGGCTGCAAACTCTGAAACCTTCATCCAGCAGCTTGAATCAATTGACATTCAAGCATGTGTGTGGCGTGGCCAGGCTCCTGACTCCTTCCAATGATGTGTGAGGGTTCTTGGCATCGCAGCACTCCCCACGTGCACCTTCAGGAGCTTGTTAATTGCTTGTAAGCTTGATGAGAATTTAAACAACAACAACAACAAAACCCAAAAGACTAGCAGTGAAGCAAGAGAAGGACCTGGGTGTCCTGGTGGCCAACGGTTGACCACCAGTTGAGCAATGATAGACCAGTGGTTGGCCAACAGTTGGCGAACAGTTGACCAGCGGTTGACCAGTGGTTGACCGACAGTTGTTCAGTGAGTTGGCCAACAGTTGACCAGTGGTTGACCAGTGATTGACCAATAGTTGACCAACGGATGAACAGCGGTTGACCAACGGTTGACTAATAGTTGACCAGTGGTTGACCAAGGGTTGACCAATGAACCTGCTTTAGAGGGGTTGGACTGGGGGATCTCCAGAGGCCCCTTCTACCCCCCCCCCATGGTTCTGGATTCTGGGAGGAGGGTGAGGCTCGGGAGAACTGCTCACGCCACATCTCTGCCCGCAGTGTGCCACTGCCCGACGTGCTGGGGAAGGCGGCCAGCACTCACCTGGACCAGAACCTGTACCGCTTCCGCAGCACCAACCTGGAGCAGATGGTGCGGGCAGCCCTGAGGCTGAAGCACGAGGAGCTGAGCCTGCCGGCCGCGCTGGAACAGGCGGAGGACTGGCTGTGCCGGCTGCGTGCCATGGCCGAGGAGGTAACGCCGCGATGCCGGGGGTGTCCCAGCCCCCAGGCGAGGATTGCCACCGCCCCGGTGTTATGTATCAGTGGGGTTTCATGGGGGATTGCACTCGGTGTAGAGGTGCTGATGGCACTGGGCTGAAGCTTTGGCCAAAAGCTGCCAGTCAAAGCAGAAGGTTTGATTCTGCGGTGGTCTTCTAAGGGCGATAGTTTGCTCGTTTTGCCTTGGTGTTAAAAGACAGAGAAAGCACAATGGGTTGAGGGATGTAAGCAAAATAATTAAATTCAAAACACCAATAGAGTGACATCCTGTTAACATGCATCATGCTCCTGCATGTATGGGAGAGACAAGAAGTAATCAAGTGACGTTTGGGAGTATCATCATCGAGTCCTTGGAGTTGGAAGGGTCCTCCAAAGGCTGTCCAACTCCCCATCGCAAGTCATGCAGCTCCGATCACAATCATTATCAAACTGCAGTCATGGATTATCCAGCACCTCACAACAGTGACTTGCTAGTAACGTTAGCCAATGAAGCTCTCGGCACTGGGGCTTCTTGTGCGGGATCAGGGTTGGGAGATCTGATAAAAGGCTGAGGAATGTAATTGGGCAGGATGGATTGCAGGGAACTCATGTGGTGCTGCACCTTTTGGGTTCTTTCACTGCTACGGATTTGGGTTTCTTCTTACGTGGCAGATTATGCAGAGTCCTCAAAGTCAGTGGGGCTTCACGTGCCAGAGAGATCCATGACCACACGCCTTAGGGAAGGATCAGACCAACGCAGCAGTAACCAGGAATACCCCATGTTCATTTGTTCGTTTTATTTCTGGAGCATTCTTCTACACGTCACATCTCATAGCTGATCTTTAAGCAAGAGCTTGGACTAGGGATCTCCTGAGATCCCTTCCAGCTGAATGGGCTGAGAGCTAGGAGAGCCCCAGAGCTGTCACCATCTCTTCTTCTCCCACATGGCGCTTCCCATCAGACAGCGATGTCTCGATGTTGTGGTGCTCTGAGATACCATTTTTCCCATTGCAAATGGATAGCTGCGAGCTGGGCACGATGTGGGGTTGGGACGCTCAGCCCTAGAGCCTGGGGCTGGCGGTGGGGTCTGGAATCCATATGGGGTTGTGTGCCCTCATCATTCCATAACACCCTCACCCCTTTGCAGCCCCAGAACAGCCTCCCGGACGTGGTGATCTGGATGCTGCAGGGTGATAAGCGCGTTGCCTATGCCCGCGTGCCGGCCCGCGAGGTGCTCTACTCCCGTGGCGGCCCCAGCTGCTGCGGGAGGAGCTGCGGGAAGCTGCAGACCATCTTCCTGAAGGTGCGTGGCCTTTCTGTACCTCAGCTCCTCGTGCACCCTGGGGCAGCCCCCTGGGACCGCTCTCCTGTTTTCTGCGTGGCTCTTTCTGCAGTACCCCCAGGAGGAGGCGACGGGGCCGCGGATCCCAGCCCAGATCCGCGTCCAGCTCTGGTTCGGGCTCTCCGTCGATGAGAAGGAGTTCAACCAATACGCTGAGGGGAAGCTCTCTGTCTTCGCTGAAACCGTGAGCATCTGGCAGGGACCCCTCCTGCTCCGTGGGTCCTCCTGGGGGGCAGCGTGTGGGGCTGGGCCATGGTTAGGGTATGGGCGCTGTGGGGCTCCTGTTGGCCCCTAATGACCTAGAGAAGAGCTGATTCTACCAGCATGGTGGAGAGAGGTGGATCTGGGTTCCCACCCTCCTCTCTCTTGTTGGGGGTGGAGGCTGGGGGCTGCTGGGTGGGAGAGGCTCTTCCCAGGAGGTTGGTCCTCAGGATGGCTGTGAGTTCGTGGAATCACAGAGTCCTTTAGGTTGGAAAAGCTCTGTGACTTCATTAAGGCCAGCAGCTGACCGAGCACTGCCATGTCTACCACGAAACCACGTCCCTAAGCAACGCACCTACACGTACTATGGGATGGATTGGGTTGGAAGGGACCTTGAAGCCTGTCCAGCTCCAACCCCCTGCCATAGGCACAGCTGCCACCCCCTAGACCAGTTTGCCCACTGCCCTTTGTATCCCAGGATCTGTCCCCCCGGTCTCACCCTACTGCTAACACCAAATCTCTCCGCTTTTGTGACCTCAGTACGAGAACCAGACCAAGCTGGCGCTGGTTGGGAACTGGGGCACCACCGGCCTGACTTACCCCAAGTACTCCGATGTCACCGGCAAGATCAAGCTCCCCAAGGACAGCTTCCGGCCCTCCACAGGCTGGACTTGGGCTGGCGACTGGTTCATCTGCCCGGAGAAGACGTGAGTGATGTATTTCTGCAAAGCCACAGGGCTTGGGTTGAGTGGGCACCCCAAAACGTGGAGCTGGTGGCGAGGTCACCGGGATGCTGGATGGAGGTCGGGGGAGGGGGTCACCCGGTGGGGGCTCCTCCTGCCCAGGGCGTCCTTGGTGCGCGGTGATGTTGATGGGCAATGTGTTGTGTCAGCGTTGGGTGATGACCCAACAAGCAGCCCCAGTCTTGCAGCTGCCCACATACCTGTGCAAGCCCCAGGTGGGAGAGCTTGGGAGGTGGGCTTGGGGCAGGTGGGTCTGGGTGCTCGGGGGGCAGCAGGATGGGGTCCCCCCCCCCCGATCAATGTTGCTCCTGGGTGCAGGCTGCTGCACGAGGCGGACGCGGGGCACCTGAGCTTCGTGGAGGAGGTGTTTGAGAACCAAGTGCGGCTGCCTGGTGGGCAGTGGATCCACATGGCTGATGCCTACACCGATGTGGTAAGGACTGAGCGGGACCCGGGGTGCTCCGGGGAGACGGGGGCAGCGGGTAGACCTTGTTCCTCACTGTGTCCCACAGAATGGGGAGAAGGTTCTGCCCAAGGATGAGATCGAGTGTCCTCCGGGATGGAAGTGGGAAGATGTGGAGTGGGACACTGACCTCAACAGAGCTGTGGACGAGAAAGGTGTGAGGGGGCAGGTTCAAGTGTCCGTGCCACTTCATCCCCTGAATTTTGCCTGTTGGGGTCTTCTTTCCGTGCTTCCATCTGGCCCTGGGGATGGAGGTGTCCCTCCATCTTATCTGGCTTCCAGGGAGAGAGGGTTGGAGAGCATCTGAGATCACTGAACCACAGCATAGCTTGGGTTGGAAGGGTCCTTAAAGATTACAGAACCGTCGAATGGCTTGGGTTTGGGTTGGAAGGGTTTTTAAAGATCATAGAACCGTGGAATGGCTTGGGTTGGGTTGGAAGGGTTTTTAAAGATCATAGAACCATAGGATGACTTGAGCTGGGTTGGAAAGGACCTTAAAGATCATAGAACCATAGGATGACTTGAGTTGGGTTGGAAGGGTCCTGGAAGATCATAGAACTGTAGGATGGCTTGAGTTTGGGTTGGAAGGGCCCTTAAAGATTATGGAACCATAGGATGACTTGAGTTGGGTTGGAAGGGTCCTGAAAGATCACAGAACTGTAGAATGGCTTGGGTTGGGTTGGAAGGATCCTTAAAGATCAAAGAACCATAGGATGGCTTGAGTTTGGGTTGGAAGGGCCCTTAAAGCTCACCCAGCCCCAACCCCCTTCCGATGTGGATGGATGTGAAGAGGACTGGGAGGCAAGGAGGGGGGCTCTTCTCCCACCCTGACTCCTCTGTCCCCGTGTCCCCCAGGCTGGGAGTACGGCATCACCATCCCGCCGGACCGCCGGCCCAAGGCGTGGGTGCCGGCTGAGAAGATGTACCACACCAATCGGCGCCGGCGCTGGGTGCGACTGCGCCGCAGGGACCTGGCGCAGATGGAGACCGTCAGGAAGGTGGGGTGAGAGTGGGAGAATGGGGCTGGGAGCAGCTCAGGGCTGCGTCCTCACGTGCTGGGGGGATGCTCGAGGTCGGGGGCCTGACGCAGGAAAGCTCTGTGGTTTTCACTGCGGGGGTCAGTGTCTCCTAGAGGTGGTGGCACCTCTGGATGTCAGTGGTTGTGGGGTTGGGGACAGGGCACGGGGCAGAGCTGTGTTGGCCACCAGGGCTCTGTGCCTTGTCCCAGCCCCACTCCCCTCTAGGTGGTGCCATTGGACTGTGAAAGCCACACCACAGTGAGGTTCCCCAGGATAGTTTCCCTCATTTTCTCTTTTTCTAGAAAGTTTTGGATGGAAATCTCTGGGGACCTCATTCCACTTCCCAAAGGGTCCCAGGGTGGGGGGTGGCAGAGATCTGGGGAGAAAAGTCCCTTCTTGGATTTGGGACTGATAGCCTGGCAAGGAGGCCATAGGATCACACAGCCATTCAGGTTGGACAAGACCTCAGGGTCACCAACCCCAACGCACTGAACGCGTCCCCCAGTGCCACATCCCCATGGTTCTGGGACATCTCCAGGGACAGTGACCCCACCACCCCACCCTGGGCAGCCTGTGCCAGTGCCCAGTGCCCCCAGGAGGGGTCAGAGGTGGTGGCAAAGCAGAGGGCCAGCAGGAGGGGGTGGGTGGTGCTGGTGCAGAGCAGGATGCTCGCCCTACATGCGCAGCCCCCATCCTGGCCAGAGCCTTCCCCAGGTGGGATTCACACCGGCACCCAGCAATGGGGCTCCCCTGTGGGATCCGTGGGGGACGGAGAGCAGCGAGACGGGCGCGACGTGGGGTGGGAATCCCGCAGCAGCTCCAAGAAGCCGAGCGGGACCCGGGCACAACCCCACCTGTGGGGACCCCTCCGTGCAGCGCTGGTGTTTCGCTCCCCCCAGCAGCACAAGCAGGACGAGCAGGACGGCGAGGGCTGGGAGTACGCCTCGCTGCTGGGCTGGCGCTTCCACATGCGGCCGCGCCGCACCGACGCCTTCCGCCGCCGCCGCTGGAGACGCAGGATGGAGCCCCTGGAGCGCGCCGGGGCCGCCGCCGTCTTTGCCTTGGAGGGGGCCCTGGTAGGTCCCCACCCACTGTGATCCTCTGTCTCTACCTTCTCCCCACTCCTTGCTGTCCTGTGAGCCCCCGTGGGTTGAGGGTCTGGGTGCCCCGTGGCACTCGCTCGCATCGCAGCCGTGCGTGCGCCATCCCTGTGCTTCCGCTGTCCCCACTGGAGGGGGGGGGGGTCCCAGCTGTCACCCTCCCCCAGGGGACACTTTGGACGCCTCGTGTCACCAACCCCGAGGGCTTTACAGGAAAACATAGGATAAACCGACGGTCTGAGGATGCTCCGTGTGGGGTGCTGGGTGCAGCCGGGGGGGTTCCGTGCCCTTCCCTCCCACGGTGCCGGGAGGCGATGGTCCCCAGGTCCCCTTGGACGCCCTGTGGTGCGCACCCCCCGATCCCGCTGCTCTCTCCTGCAGGGAGGGGTGACGGACGACAAGAGCGACGACGGCAAATCCGTCTCCACGCTGAGTTTCGGCGTCAACAGACCCACCATCTCCTGCATTTTCGACTGTGAGTCGCGGCGCGGGGAGGGTGAAATTCCACGGTGGGGGGGGGAAATCTGTGCTGCGGGCACCCCACGGCCCGGCGTCACCCCAACTTCTCCCCGGGTGGGGTCACCCCTGGGTGCTCCTCTCACCCATTTCTCCATGCCTTCCAGATGGGAACCGCTACCACCTCCGCTGCTACATGTACCAGGCGCGGGACCTGGCTGCCATGGACAAGGACAGCTTCTCGGGTGAGCCCACGCGGTCGTGCTGGTTGGTTTGAGGAGCATCTCCTGCACGGCAGGGACAGGAGCGTGGCTGTGGGGAGGGGGGGGGCACGCCGGGGATGGGGCTTGGTGGTCCCGCACCCTCGTCCCCGTGGGCTGTGCTGCTCTTCCGTGCTGCCTGTGTGCACACATTGCAGCGCTGTTTTGAGGCAGGAATGCGGCAGAGTGGGGGTATGTTGTTACCCCTCAGTCAAAGCTGGCGGGGCTGTGTCTGACACCCCCACAGCATCCCCGTGACATCCCATAGTGTCCCTGTGACATCCCTACAGCATCCCTGTAGCATCCCCATTGCGTTCTCTGTAGCATCTCTACTGCATCGCCAATACCATCCCTGAAGCATCCCTGCTGCATCCCCTGTATAACCCCCACAGCATCCCCATACCATCCATGCAGCGTCCTTATAGCATCCCCTACAGCATCCCCTACAGCATCCCCTACAGCATCCCCTACAGCATCCCCTACAGCATCCCCTACAGCATCCCCTACAGCATCCCCTACAGCATCCCTGTAGTGTTCCCACTGCATCCCTATATCATCCCCAATACCATCCCTGTAGCATCCCCGCTGCATCCCCTATATAACCCCCACAGCATCCCTGCAGCACCTCATAGCATCCCCACAGCATCCCCTACAGCATCCTGGCAGCATTCCCTATAGCTATATCCCCTATACGTGGGGATCCTCACTGCATCCCTGTATCATCCCCACAGCAACCCCATCCCATCCCTGTAGCATCCTTGTAGCATTCCCATACCAACCCCACGACATCCCTATAGCATCTCTACTGCATCCCCTATGGCATCCTCGCTGCATCCCCTATATCACCCCTACAGCATCTCCATGCATCCCTATAATCCCCTATATCATCCTTGGTGCCTCCCTGTAGCATTTCCACTGCAACCCCAATACCATCCCTGCAACGACCCTATATCATCCCCCTACAGGATCCCTACTGCATCCCTGTATGATCCCCCTACCACCCCTGCTGCATCCCTAGCTCATCCCCCATAGCATCCGCTGTCTCACCCCACAACATCCCTGCTGCATCCCCCGGAGCCCGGTCGCTCTCTGGGAGGAGCAATGCTTCCTGCTGTGATTCTGTGACCCGGGCTCTCGTGGTACCTGAAAGGTTTCTGACAAAATCCTCCGTCAGGGGTTGGCAGGGAGGGGAAGTGCTTCAGGAGGGGAAGGTTTTTGCCCAGCTTCTGTGACGCCACTGAGGTTCTTGCGTAGAGAAACTACCAAGCTGTGTCCCCCGTGGTGGTGACCTCGCTTCTCAAAAAGCTGGAACGGGCAGAGGTGGGCTTGGAGAAGAGCAGCTCCGAGGGGGATAATTGAGGGTGGGTGAGATGGAAAGGTGCAGGACCCCAGGGGTCACGGGTTGGAGTTGGGGATGGTTCCTTCTGGATGACAGAGATGAGTCCTCGTGGAGGTTAAGGGTGGTTCTTCATGGAGGTTAAGGGTGGTTCCTCATGGAGGCTGGGGTCCTCACCAGAGGGCATTTCAATGGGGAAGTCTCCCAGCTGAGCATAACTACCATGCAGGACTATGAGCTGGCATTGCCTGGGACAAGATGGTGTTGCCATTGCTCCCCCAGCCCGCTCGTGGTCTGTTCACAGACACCGGGCCCCGTGTGGCTGCGCGTCGCCGTCTCCTCCTGGGATTCACCCTTCACCTTCTCTGTCACCCCCTGCAGACCCGTACGCCATCGTTTCCTTCCTCCACCAAAGCCAGAAGACGGTGGTGATCAAGAACACCCTGAACCCCACCTGGGACCAGACGCTCATCTTCTACGAGATCGAGATCTTCGGGGACCCCAAGAACGTGTCTGACTGCCCTCCCAACATCGTGGTGGAGATATACGACCACGACACCTACGTAAGTGTGCGGGCACGAGCTGGGCCCTTGTACTGGGGGGAGCTGGCCTACCACACGTAGGGTTTGGCTGCCCAAGGCATCCCACGTGCCTTCAGGTGACAGCATTTGGTGGACGGCTGCTGAGCTTCTTCCCGAGCTGCTGGTGCAGCTCCTGGGTGGGACTCAGCCCTAGAACCATTCAAGTTGGAGAAGGCCTCCAAGACCCCCAAGTCCAACCCCAACCCACCTCGCCATGCCCACTGACCCTGTCCCCAAGTGCCATGTCTCTACATTTCTTAAACACCTCCAGGACAATCCCAGCCCCACCCCGGTGGGCAGCCTGTGCCCATATGTCCCCCAAACCACCCCTGTGGATCTTGGTGATCCCTACAGATCATTCCCACTCCGCGTGCTCCGCGGTGCCACTCTATATTGCACTTGGAGCTCCTGCTCTGGAAACTGTGTGACAGCAGAGGAACCTCACCTCTTCTTTGAGCCAAAACACCCAGAAGTGAACGTGTTTCTGCTGTGGGATGGGGAGCATTGGCATCTCTGCTGCTTGCAGGGAGCGGACGAGTTCATGGGGCGCTGCGTGTGCCGGCCCAGCCTGCAGCGCGCACCGCGGCTCTCCTGGCACCCCGTGCTCAAGGGTGGCAGGAACGTCGGCGAGCTGCTGGCTGCCTTCGAGCTCATCCAGAGGGAGAAGGTGAGCTCCCCTCCTGCTCTGCGCCCAGCAGGGTGCAGCTCGGTGCTGTTGTCCATTCTGGGCTCAGCACCTTCCAGCATCAGAGCAATGAGCAGAGTAGCGGGACGGGGGGTGGTGCTGGATCCAGGTGTTGGCTGCTGGGGGCTGGGAGTGCTGCTGCATGTCCCTCTGCTCGTCCTGCAGGGATGCATGTCCCTCTGCTTGTCCTGCAGGGATGCATGTCCCTCTGCTCCTCCTGCTGCAGGGATGCATGTCCCTCTGCTCCTCCTGCTGCAGGGATGCATGTCCCAGTCCTCCTCCTGCTGCATGGATGCTGATCCCGCTGCTCCTCCTGCACCAATGTAGGTCCTGCTGCTCCTCCTGCAAGGATGCAGGTCCCGCTGCTGCTCCTGCAGGGGTGCCCCACTGCCTGCATGCTGCAGCCGTGGGGGAAGCTCTGGGTCCCAGCCCTGCTGTGCGGATTGGGGCCACTGGGGAGACCGGGGCCGTGCCCCCTAGGGATGCTGACGTTGGCTGTGCTATTGCTTGCTGCATCCGTGTGGGTCTGCAGCTACTGGTGGGATGGGGGAGGTGATGCCCACCCCTTCCTCACCCCGTGCAGGACCTGCAGGTGGCGGGGGGAGAGCCCAGGGGTGGGGGTCCTGCCCTGCCCCCCTGTTGCAGGCAGAGCCCTGCCCTCACCCGGGAATTTGGGAGCCTGGGGCTGGGGGAGGGCTGCTGTTTTCTGTCCCTGGGAGCACAAGTGGAAAACGTGTGTGTTTCCTCCGCAGCCGGCTGTCCACCACATCCCTGGCTTCGAGGTAATGCCTTCCTCCTCAGCCCTGCTCCCCGAGCCACCCCTCTCCCTGTCCCCAGGCAAGAGGTTGGCAGTGGGCTCTGCAGTCCTGATGCCGCTCTTAGGATGGGCAAAGCCCTGCGTAGACGTGCTGGTTTCCTTCAGCTGACGGCCCCTAAGACAGAGCGAGCAAATCCCACCCTGGCCATGCAGAGGGATGTCTTCCTGCCCCAAGAAAACTCCAGCACTTCCATCACGGAGGGCTGTGCTTCCCAGCACCTCCTGCACGCCCAGTCGCTCTGCTGAGCGAAGCCCTGTGTAACTGATGCTGGAGTTCCAGATGTTTTAAGTTCCCTGCACTGATTTCTCCTCCGGGTGGGCAGGGACGTGGGAGCACGTCCTTATCCCTTCGGTTTAAGAGCGTTAGGATGGGCTTGTGAGTGAGAGGTGCTCTCATTTCCTAATCTCCTTCTGTTCCCCAAACAGAACGAGCTGTCCTCTGCTCTGGACGAGGTGAGTCCATCCCGTCTCATTGTCCTTGGAGGGGCAGCTGCTTTCTAAATCCACTGCGTCGGGCTTTTAGTGATGCAGGGGGGGAGGTGGGCTCTGAGGTGGGTTCCCAGTGGCACGTTGGGTGGTGGTCAGCTGTAGTGGGGTGAGCGTGCACGAGGCCTGCGGATATCGAGCCCCTCTGAGGGAAGCGTGCCCAAGTAACCATCTCTCTGCTCTTTCTCCTCTGTTCCTCACCACTGCCGTGTCTGGGCACTGCGCAGCTCTGCGCCCCTGCCTTGTTCTACGAGGGGCTCCTCCGATGGGTACCTTTGTGCTCAAACCCTTCCTCCCCTCCCTTCCTCTGCCTCAGCCTGGAAACCAAGCAGCGTCCCCACAGAGGGACCGCGCAGCCTGGCCCTCCTGCCCCGCAGGGTCCCCCTCAGACTGACCCCCCCCCCCCCCCCCCCCCCCCCCAGGCTGCATCACAGGGACTGACCCCAACCCCAATGCCACCCTGAGTTTCCAGTGCCCTCTGAAGTAATTAACAAGCTGGGTGATCTGTCACACTCCTTCATGATGGGTCTGAATGACCGGGCTGGCACTGGAGCCCTTCTGTTTGGTGGGAAGGGGAGCAGCCCTTCCCCCTTTCTCATCCCAGCACTGGGGTTTAACTCGCCCTGGAATGGCAGCATGAGGCCACCAGCTCTTGTCCTAATGCTTGAAATACAGAAACCCGCTCCGCTGAATGCAGTAACGCTTCAGGCTGAAATGAATTCTGCTCTCCTCAATCGGTTCCAACTGCCCTTGGTCGAGGGATGCGTTCTTAGAGGCTTTGCTTTCTTTTGTTCCCTTGTTGGTGAGCCTGACCTCGAAGATTCAGCTCGAGAGGAACTCAGACCCTGGAAGGGCGCTGGGCCCAACCTCTGTTGGCGATCAGGGAACTCTTGGTCCCCCTCCCTGCCCTGTGGGGGCCAATTTTGAAGCCCTCAGCTGCTGGCGAGGCGGTGGACGCATCCTTCTGCCCGCAGCGTGCACAGAGGGCTCTGCCTGAGCCCAGTCCCGATGCCTGCAGGCAGTGGGTACCCCAGGGCTCCAATGAGCGGGTGCATGGCTGTGCCATTGACCTCTGGTGGTTGGACCTCCTCGGTGATGCTGTTGCGTGCCCTCTGTCCCACCATGGTATGCTGCTGGTGCTTGGGGGGCTCGTCACAGCATCCCTGCCTGCTGCAAGGAGCTGCTCTGCACTAATCCATCCCCTGCTGCCGTTCCATCCTTCCCAGTAACTGCCTTGCTACGCTCCTCATGCAGACAGGAGGAGATGAAACCACACCTCCTTCTACATCAGAATGGGGATGACTTCTGCAGAGACTGGGGGCTCTGGGGGGGCCGGAATGGGAGGGCGGGCGGTGGGGATGGCGGCCCAACCTGATGCTGTCGCCCTTTGGTTTTCAGTCCGAGGACTCTGACCTGCCCTACCCGCCACCCCAACGGGAACCCAACATCTTCATGGTCCCCCAAGGGATCAAACCGGTCCTGCAGCGCACGGCCATTGAGGTGAGCGGCAGGGAGCATGTGGGGTGGCCGGTGAGAGGGTGGCATGGGTAGGGTGGCATCCTTAATGGGAATCCCTGGGGGTGGGTGAGACTGAAAAGGGTTCCAAGGAGGCTCCGTGGGCACAGGGCTGGGAACTGGTTCTGCCCGTGAGATACCAGCCAAAAAAGGTCTCCCTAAACCATTATAACACAGCAAATTTGGCTCCAGGTTTGCCCTGCCATGGATAAACCATGTGCCCTCCACTCCTACTGGATGTGGCTGTCTCAGTGGACCAGCAGGTTTCCATTTATCCTGTTCCTTTCCTGTGGTTGGCACTCTTCTTACTTTTGGGGTGATGAGAAGGCCCCAACCGAGCTGGGGCCAGGGCAGTGAGCCCCGCGGAGCGGCAGGTCCTGGGGCACAGCACAGACCGGGACCAGCCTTGCTTTTTAGAATGCAAATCTGCCTCACATCAGGACGTTGATTGCCCCAAATACAGATATTTTATTGATAGATAAGCGGCTGTGGACCTGGTTCGTTGCTCTCCCAGCAGCATCCTACCCACCTGGATGGTCTTCAATTGCTGAGAGGCTGAGGGCAGACGCAGAGGAAGGCTTTTGGCTCAGTCTTTTCTGCTTGTTCCTCTTGCCCTGCAGATCCTGGCCTGGGGGCTGAGGAACCTCAAGAGCTACCAGCTGGCCAGCGTCACCTCGCCCAGCCTGCTGGTGGAGTGCGGGGGCCAGCTCGTGCAGTCCTGCGTCATCAAGAACGTCAAGAAGAACCCCAACTTCGACGTCTGCGTGCTCTTCATGGAAGTGGTGAGGACCTCTTCATGGGCTTGGCTGGTAGAGATTGTTTGGAAAACCATTAGAACCACAGAGTTGTTGGGAGTTGGAGGGAGTTTTCATAGAATCACTGGAGGGTTTGGGTTGGAATGGACCTTTGTAGAACCATGGAAGGGTTT
>NC_034412.1:97341218-97353563 GCF_002078875.1 Numida meleagris | reverse complement strand
TGCTCAGAGCCCCTTCACCCTGACCTTGGGTGCTTCCAAGGATGGAGCTCCCACCACCTCTCTGGGCAACCTGTTCCTGTGCTTCACCACCTTCAGCATAAAGAACTTGTAATAAGTCGGAAGGGTTGGGGGGGATCTCCGGAGGTCCCGTACAAAACCCCACCCTATGGTGAAGATCATTCTCCCCATTTGGTTACGTGTTCCTTGCCCTACACCCACAGCGTCTGCCCAGCGAGAGCCTCTACAGTCCCCCCATCATTATCAAAATCATCGACAACCGTCCGTTCGGCCGCCGGCCCGTGGTGGGGCAGTGCACCATCCGCTCGTTGGAGGAATTCTACTGTGACCCCTATGGCGAGGAGACAGACGGTGCCCAGGAGCAGGCGGGTACGTGGGGAGGAGCTCTGGGGGGCTCCGCTGGGGCACGGCACGGCCAATGTGTGCGAGGGCTCTGGGCATGGCTGGGGTTGCTCCTGGAGCTTGATCAGGAGCTGGCTCTGGGGGTCCCTAACAGCTGGAGCTCACGCTCGTGCCTGCTCTGATTGCAGATGATGTAAGCCTCACGCCCAGGGACGATGTCCTCATTGACATTGATGACAAGGAGCCTCTCCTTCCCACCCAGGTATGGAGCAACGCTTCCTCACTTTGTGTGACATGGGTGCAGGGGCGGGGATCAGCAGGACATCCAGGAGGGCATTCCTGGGCTGTGGGTCAGAGGATGGAGCACCCTGTGGGGAGCAAGGGGCTGCAGTGGCACGGGCCCCATGTGGGTCCCCCTGGTCCCACCAAACCCAGGAATATGGGCATGCATTCCTTTCATTGCACAGTCAGACACCTGTGTGTGATGCACCAGAATGCGTCCCCGTGAGCCCTTTTGTTTGGCCTTTGCAAACCTGTTGGGATCACTGAGGAACATCTTGTTCCCTGCTCGCCCTTCCGTGATCAACTCCCGCACGAGGGTTGGCTCTGCAGCAGCAAAATTGGAGATTTCAGGCATGGTGTTGTTGCAGGCTTTGCAGTGGGACCCCCGGGATGGGGTGGCACGGGGCTGCAGGGGGGGGGTCCCCTGCTCCCCAGGAGATGCCTTGAGCCACTTGTGAACCCACTGAAGCCCTGGGCCAGCCCTGGAGAGGAGGGAGGTGGCCAAAGTGCTCCTTTTCAGCATTTTCCCAAGTGCAAGGCTTGGGCCTTCTTTACCAAAGCAAACATTTCCAAAACAACCCCCCCCCCGCCACGAGCTGCGTGGCTCGGTTGGACCCCAGACGGATCCTCCTCCCTTTGTTTCTTCATCTTTCAATTCTGCCCTTTGTTTTGGAGGAGCGGGGGAGGAGGCAGCGCGTTCCTGGAAAGCCAACCCAGAATTCCCACTGTCTCCCTCCCCAATCCCAAATCCTGGCCCTGACCCCACTCCTCCCGCGGTCGGAGGTTGGGTGATGGCCGTGCTGGTGGTCCCGCACCCGCGGAGGGGTCGGGGGGTGAAGGAGCCCCCGGTTTCACGAGGACGGGGACGGTTCCCAGGTGTGCACGGTGTGTGGCTCCGGAGCCTGGCCTCCCTCCCCCTGGTGGGTGATGGGAACAAAGGACTGCTGTGTTGTCCCCGTCTGAAAGAGAGAAAACGAACAGATGCGAAACCTCTCCACTCTGAGGCTGCGTGGTGCATCGTGTCCAAGCAGGGGGAGAGGTTCAGCCCGAGGTCTGCTTAAAGCCAGGCTGTGTGCAGTCCTGCTGTTAGCAAATGTGAAGAAAAGCAGCTCCTGGGGCTCACACAAAAGCAGTATTTCTGCTGCAGGATCTTCTGGGCTCGGCCTTCCTGCTTTGCTCCTCTGCAGGTTTGGTTGTGCAAGGACTGAGCGTGCACATGCAGGTGGCCTTCCCGCATGCATGGTGTGGGTCTTTCTCTCCTTGCTCCTCGTCCTTGTGGGAAGCAGAGCAGGAAAGGCAACCCCTGGGTCCACCTGCAAAGGTTCTCTTCCTGTTGATAAAACCGTCACAGGGTTCACAGAATCAAGGAACCATTGTGGTTGCAGAAGACCACTAAGACCACCCAGTCCAGCCCCACCCCAGCCCCACCGTGCCCGCTCATAGACCTGTAGAGACATTAAGGTTGGAAGAGTCTTCCAAGATCATCCAGTCCAACCCCACCCCATCCCCACCATGCCTGCTCCCAGAATCATAGCAACATGAAGGCTGGAGAAGACCTCTAAGTTCATCAAGTCCAACCATCAACCCATCCCTCGCGGTGCAGCTGGAAGCACGGTGTTTTCTGCTTAACCCAAACTCCACCGTGTGCCCAGTTGGGCCCCCACCCCTCGTGTTATGGACACCCCACCTCGCAGGCCCTTGGCTGCGTGGTTCACAGGACGAGGTGCTGTCCTGTGTTGGGTCATACAACGTTGCTCCTACACTCTGCTTTTGCTGTGTGATGTCTGTTTAGCCGTTGTTGCTCTAACCCCATTGCTAACCAGTCATTTTAATTTGTAGCTTGTGGAGGGCATGACCGGCTCAGCACTAATTAACCCGCCGGCTTCTCGGTTCGAGCCTCAAGTAGGTATTGCTTCATTTCTAACTTGCTTGATTAATTGCTTTAACGAACGGTACGTGTACGTGTATGTAAGGATCTGCAAAAATGGAGACGTTTCTTTCAGCGCTGGGTCCCATGAGAACACGGGGCAGAGGGAGGTGTCTGCAAAGCTCCGTGCTTTCGGTCTGCTTTGGATGGGTGCCTCAAGAGCCATGCTGGAAAGGGAACTGTCTGGGGGCAGTTTTCCACCCTTCTCTTTTTTTAAATGCTTTTACAGGGCATGGCACAACGGGAGCTGGATCCCCGTGGCTCCCTGTGGCTTGGGATGCCTCAGTTGTATGAAACACAAATCTCCCATCAAATGGCAAGTTAGCAAAGCTATCCCAATCCAAAAAGAAAAAAAAAAATGGAATCTGAAAACTATTTGGGATGATTGGTTATTTGCTGTGCTGGCTAGTTCCAAAATCGGAGCACATATTTTACGGCTTATCCCGTTACCGTCGGTTGGAAGGGCTCTGGTGTTGGAGATCTCCTGGTGGAAGTGGGTGCCAATGGCCCGTGCTGCAGCCCAGCTGTCCCCAGCACTCTGGCTGGCTTTGTTCTCCTGGTGCTCTGTCCGTGCTTGGGGGCAGCCCATGGCACTGCTGTTGACGTGCTTGGGGCATGGGACATGTTCAGGGCAGGTCCCTGCAGTGGGATGAGGGATCAGGATGAGCCAAGGATAACCCAGAGACAAATTCCTCCTTGGGAACAGCTTGAGGTGAGGGACACGGGGAAATGATGAGCATGGAAAAGGCTTCCCCAGCTCCCTGGCTGTAGGGCGACCCATCCATCCCAGTGCCTTGGCCAGGGTGTCCTGGCTGGCACACCCAGTGGAGCAGAGGAGGAGTGCTGATGTGGTGTTCTCCAAGGCTGAGACCCAGGGTAGCATCTGCAGAAACATGATAACCAACATCTGGGGAGGTGCACCCATAAAAGGCTGAGCTGTTCCGGCACGGATCTGCTCATCCCCGCTGCAGAGCTTCCTCCCAGCAGGAAATCTGCTGCCCAGATGGAGCTGTGGGGATGTCTGAATCCGGGGCAGCGGCTCAGCTCCTCTAAAACCAGTATTTTTTAGGGCTGTAATTATCTGTATTCCCACAGAGATGTGTGTAATTATTAGACGAGCAAAAATAACAGTCAGGACTTCAGGTCTCCCATACCTGCTCTGCTCCTGGCTTTGCTGTCCAGCCAGTAACCTGTCTGTGCCTCAGTTTCCCCACCTGTGATGTGGCTGAGGTTCACCAGGAGCCAACACACCCATTCCAAGGCAACTCCTCAGCTTTCCGCAGCTCCTTTTGCTCAAGGCTGAAATGATCTGTCCAATGCGTTTTGTGGAGCGCATTGGGTTGAGTTGTGTTATGTTGCGTTGGGTTGAGTTGTGTTATGTTGCGTTGGGTTGAGTTGTGTTATGTTGGGTTGTGTTGGGCAGCAGGTCTGCATTTAGAGGTCTGGAGGATGGAAGGAGCTTAGTGCCCAATAGCTGGTGAAGCCCTACGCTGAGGTGCAGCACAGCTCAACCTCTGGGTTATTTGGAGGGGGATCCAGGATGCTGTATCTTCACAGGGGTCTGCCTGCTGGGTGGAAGTTCAGCACGTGGCTGTGTCCAAGCCATAACTCCAGACACGCTGAGAGGGAAGTTGCAGCATGCTGATGGAGTTCTAGTTTTAAAGGAATTTGTTTTGAATCCAAATTTCTTTGTTTCGGAGGTGGTCTACCAAACTGCCTGTACAGGGAGGCCCTGCAAGGGCTCTCCTGCTACCCTGGGTGCTTGGGGTGATGCTGGGATGGGATTCCACTCAGGCTTTCTCTGGCTGAAACAGCCCTGGTCCCTCTTCCATCCCATCCCACATCCAAGAGAAAACTCCGGGGATGCTGTCAGCTGTCAGCTGATGGCTGAATGAAATGAATGCTCTCGTGGTGCAGCCATTACCCCCTGGCTTTTCCATCCAGATGGATTAACATCCTTCGCAGTTAACATCCCCGCTGCTCCCCTTGTCTCTTCTTCCCTCCATCAGTAGAAATCAGCATCATTATCTAACCAGGCTCTGTCTCGAGGCGGCAGAAGATGCCGTGGGTACGGGGCTGGATTATCCTGAGTGCTTTCTCTGTAACTCAGTACCTGTGGAATGCTGCAGTAAAGCCACGGTGGTCAGAGCGTGGCTTTTTAAACAATAAAACGGGGGAAGCGATGAAAGGCAACATTAAAAAAAAATAACAATTAAAAAAAAAAAAAAGGGAGGCGGGGAGGCCTCGGAGTTAATTTATGTCATATTTCTATTAAAAACAATGTCTGTTCAAGACAGCAATTTAGAGTCTGCACCGCTGGCTTAAAACATAAACCCAATAAACCTCTGTTATGATTCCTCCATTAGGTCAGTGTGATGGAATTCTGCGGACTTCTAAAATAAGACATCATTATGTTTCAGGAATGTTTCAGGAATCGCAGTCAAAGCCCCTTCATCTTTGCCTGTCCCAGTTTCAGAAGCGGTGCTCTCGTAAAACATATACGTTTTCTTCTTGGAACAGCGTCCCCAGAGCTGAAATGCCATTTGAACAGCAGATGGGGCAAACGCTCCTCTGCGGCGCTGTGGGGATCTCCGAGGTCTCCATCCCTCGTGGTTCTGGGATGCTGAGCCCCATGGGTGAGGGATGAGCTCGCCCATAGGAGTGCTGGGAAGCGCTGCCGTCACCATTGGGCTGTGCCTGGTGGGGATGTGTCACTCTGGTGTTCCTTGCCGCCAGGAGGAAGAATTCATTGACTGGTGGAGCAAATTCTACGCGTCCACAGGAGAGAGGGAGAAGTGTGGCTCCTACTTGGAGAAGGGCTTCGACACCTTGAAGGTGAGCGGCCTGGCTTGGGTCCGACTCGCTGGGGCCCCAGCTGTGACTTCCTTCCACTGGCTTTGGTTTTGCTTTTGAGCGTTGAACCTTTCTTTCTTCCATGGGGAAAAAAATAGAAACATTAGATCATTTTCCCCAGGGCACAGGTGATGTTGCTGTTAAAAATAACTATTCTGCTTTGAAAAGCTGACTTTCTTTGCAGAATGCCTTGAAGATCTTGCTGCTTCACTAAGTAGCGGAGGAAAGGGGGAATGGACAAGGAAAGGTGGAGATTGCAGAGGGGGGATTTAGGTGGCCCACTGCAAGAAATGCCAAAAAATGACACAAGATCCAAGTAGGACCTTGGGTAAACCTTGCCTGGTCCTAAGGGAAACACTCCCAGCAAGGAACTCTCTGCTGATGGAAGACCCTTCGGGCCATCTTGGCACCATTATTTTTGTAGGACTGCCAAAGGGGATGTCTCTGTCCCTGTGGGTGGTGCTGCCTTCAGGCTTGGGTCGCTCTTGTCCCGGATCCGTTGGGACACAGCTGCCCTCTCCTTCTCCTTCCCCAGGTCTATGAGACGGAGCTGGAGCGCGTGGAGGCCTTTGAGCACCTCTCTGACTTCTGCCACACCTTCAGGCTGTACCGTGGCCGGGCGCAGGACGCCAGCGATGATCCCTCAGTCGTGGGCGAGTTCAAGGTGGGCAGAGAGAAACCTGCTGGGGTTCAGTAAGGACAAACATAGGGCGCTGCACCCGGGGAGGAACAGCCACACCAACTGTGCAGGCTGGGGGGCTGGGCTGCTGGGGAGGAGCTCTGCGGAGAAGGACCTACAGGTCCTGGTGGCCCATGGTTGACCAGTGGTTGACCATAGGAGGTCTGTGAGCCAACGGGGTGCCCTGGTGGCCAAGAAGGTGATACAAATGGTGTCTTGGTTGACCAGCAGTTGACCATCAGTTGACCAGTAGTTGGCCGCAGGGTGCCCTGGTGGCCAAGAAGGCCAACGTGACCCTGGATGCATTGCACAGAGCATGGCCGGCGGGGCAGGGAGATGCTATCCCAGCCGTCTCCATGAGCTGTTGCACGATCCTCATCTGCAGTGGGTTTGAGTCCATCTGTCCTTCTCAGGGTTCCTTCAAAATCTACCCTCTACCCGACGACCCACGCGTGCCGCTGCCGCCGCGGCAGTTCCACCAGCTGCCGGCCAGGGGCCCCCAGGAGTGCCTCGTCAGGGTCTACATCATCCGTGCCTTCGGCCTGCAGCCCAAGGATGCCAACGGGAAGGTATGCTGCTGGGGGGCTGCTGGGAGACCCGGATAGGTGACCGAAGTTTGGAACTTAGGAGGATGGTGGTGACAGCAAAAAGAACGGTCCCCTTCTTTCTTCCTCCACTGCAACACCTGGGAATGCCAGCAGCTGACTCTTCCTCCATCCTGAGGACTGGTTAAAATAGCCCAAGGAGATTTTATTTTATTTTATTTTATTTTATATTTTATTTTATTTTATTTTATTGTGCCCTGGTGCCAAGGGAAGGAAAAACGATGGCTTTCACCTGTCTGCTTTTTTTTTGCCGAGCGTTGCTAGTCCGGTGCAAAAAGAAAATGGTGCTGGTTCAGAAAGAAAATGCTCATTTTGTTTCAGTTTGAAACAAACAAACAAACAAAAAAAAACCAACCCAAAACGTGGAGAAAAATCCTTCTTAAACCTCTTTGCTCCACTGGAAAATCAGGATGAAGTCTTACCTTTGACATTTGGGTCCTTTGCGTTTGGAACTCTGTTTTTGAGTTGATGTCATCCCATCTCCGTCCCCATCCCCATCCCATCCCATCTCCATCCCCATCCCATCCCATCCCATTTTCCTGTGCCGTGACCTGCTCTTACGTTTTCATGCCCACCTTTAGTGCGATCCCTATGTGAAGATTTCAGTGGGAAAGAAATCCATAAACGACCAAGAAAATTATGTCCCCTCTACGCTGGAGCCTGTCTTTGGAAAGTAAGTTCTAGTTCTGCGTGGATACCGTGAGGTTTTTGTGTCATTTTGAGGGAATAGAGCTGGGCTGTAGCCAGAACTTCCCATTCCCTTCCATGCTCTTGGCTCTCAGTCCGACCCGCCGTGGTTCCATCTTCTTCCTGGGACTTTTGAGCTGTGGAGCATGGGGTTGGAACTCGATGATCTGAGAGGTCCCTTCCACCCCAAGCCGTTCTATGAGCAGGTCTTCTACTTTGTCACCAGAGCAAGGAGCCACCAAGAGGGTTGTGGAGCATCTGCCTCCTCCCACCGATGGCAGGGAGAGTTTGGGGCAACTCTGTTAGGCACTTTGGTTTCACGTCTGATGGAAAGAGATGATGAGTGGAGGTCTGTGACATAGGGCTCCCCAAAGTCATATGCCCATGAAAAATAATTAGAAAAAGAGTGATTTATCAGCTCTTTGTCATTGTTTGCCCCATGGTAGCTTGGATAAGTGGCAAAAAATGAGGTTGTTTTCAGAAGAGGGGTATTCCTGGGGGCTGGAAGGCACCATGGGGAGCAGGCAAAGCCTGGTGGTCAACCTCTGTGTGCCAGCAGGGTCTCCTTGAAGAGCTGGGACGTTGTGTAGGGCATCGTGCTTCAGGACAAAGAGGGGTCAAGCCCCGTGGTGTGTGAGGGTCCGGCTGGCGGCCTCAGGTCTCACCAGCTCAGGCTGTCAGTGCTGTGTCTCCTTCCCCAGAAAAGAAGAGGGAGAGAGGGAGGGACACCAAAGGCAGGGATGGAGCAAAAGGGACAAGGATGGAGCGAAAGGGGCAAGGATGGCAGTAGGGATCCTGGTGAGGGCTTGGAGGACCCCACGGGTAGACAAGTAATTTCCTCCTCTTTGGCTGGACGGAGAGGGCAGCTCTGTTTTCCCAGGGGGCACAGAGGGGCACGTCCCCTGTTGCAGCAGCTGGCTCCCGGCCATGGGCCGTCTAGACGGCGGCCGCACCTCCCACCCGGCCTTTACAGCGCGGTGTAAGAGCGGGGTCCTGGCTGCTGGCGGCTGTTAAACCTCCCGTTTCACGAGCTTTTCCCTGGCTGCCTTCCAGCTCTCGCTAATTACTTTCTGCTGACCCCCAGCTCCTCCTGCGCTCTTAATTGGTGGCATAATCGCTCACTTCCCCTCCTTAAAAGCTGCTGTGGGTTGGGTGGGGGCTGCAAGTGGAGGATCCTGGTGGTGCTGGGAGAGACCCGGGCTGTCCTGTCACCCTGTGTCCTTCAACATCTCTAATGCCCGTGGCCAATGGCTCTGACTGCATTGGGTGTTGTGCTTTGGTAGGGCCTTGGTGCTTTGTCTCTTGCTACCCTTTATTTGAAGAGGGGGAGTAAGGTTTGCTGTATGTTATGTTGGAATGTAGGCTGCTGTAGTGATGGCAGAGGAGACAGCACAAAATACGGTGCCTGGGACCAACAGAAAAGGGTGAGGAGGCTTTGGGGATGGCCAGTCCCATGCTGACATCAAGCTTGGCCCCTTATTTCAACTCTGTGCCCTCAAAGAGCAGATGGTTTTCCAAAGCTGTCATTTCTCCCCCATTCTCACCCCATGGCGATGAGGGTTCCTGGCTCTCAGTGCCTGCTCTTTTCCCCTGGGTGTTGCAGTGACTGCACCAGTTAGCAGATGGAGAACCTAAGGAAGAGCAAAGTTTGCTCAGGGTTGCCTGGTGGCATCTTCAACAGCAAACCCAGCGCAGCACTGATAGAGTTGTAGAGTCACCTAGGTTGGAAAAGACCTTCAAGACCAAGACCAGCCATCAAGCCGACCTGTGGGGCAAAGATGTGCAGTGGTGGCACCTTCCTGGTGGGGCAGTGCGTAGGGCTTGGCTCAGCAGCACGACCCCCATCCCGTGGACATGTATGGTCTGATTTTTGGGTGGTGGTCCTGTGTGGAGCCAGCAGCTGGACTCGATGGTCCTTATGGGTCCCTTCCCACTTGGGATATTCTGTGATTCTGTGATTTCCTCGGCACAGGATGTTTGAGTTGAGCTGCACTCTGCCCCTGGAGAAGGACCTGAAGATCACGCTCTACGACTACGACCTCATGTCGAAGGATGAGAAGATTGGGGAGACCGTCATTGACCTGGAGAACCGGTTCCTGTCGAAATACGGGGCGCGCTGCGGGCTTCCCCAGACCTACTGTGTGTAGGTATCTCTGCATGCACGGGCTGTGGATCTCCACAGCTGCTGAGGCTTTGTGGTGCTGAGCTGGCAGTTCTTCAGCCCTTGGGGTGATGGGCGTCCTGGCTTCAGCTGGGTTGGGTCTGGGGGCTGTTGGGGCACTCGGGTGACACTAGTGGGACGCTCCACTCACCGGTGGGCTCCTCGTTGAGGTTGGAGATTCTTCGGCCCCATGCTGAGCTGCTGCTTTCTCCTGCTTGCTTCCAGCTCTGGGCCCAACCAGTGGCGAGACCAGCTCCGTCCTTCCCAGCTGCTCCACCTCTTCTCCCTGCAGCACCACTACAAGGCTCCCACCTACGCGTCCGACCGCCTCATCTTCCGGGAGCAGGAGTACACCCTCTCCGAGCTTGGTAACGGGGCTGTGGGTGGATTGCCTTCATCCAGAGCAAGGGCTGGCGTGGGGGAGGGGTCGGGAACACATCCAAGGGTTGAACCCAAACCTCCCATCCGCCGTCACCGCAGCCTCACCCTTCCCTTGGGTGGCTGGGAGCATCCTGCCCGTGGTGGCCGGCTCTAGCCCAGGTTCCCCCATCGCTGCCCGTGTGTTGGCCGCTCGGTTCTGCCACTTGGGGCTGTGGTCACTAGGGGGAGACAATATCACATATGGTGCTGGCATGTCGCGGCTCATGCCTTGGAGGAGACGTCACCCAGTGGCAGTGGAGACGTTCTTTTGGTGTCCCCCCAAACCCCACAAACGTGGAATTCCCCGAGCATTGACTGGTGCCCATCCAATGGGGCCTGGGGGCAGAAGGAAGGACGGGTTGGGCTCAGGGAGGAGGTGGGACCCCCCCGGCCGGGCCCAGGAGCTGCACTTTGGGCAGCACAGCCCAGGGCTGGTGCCCACCTGGGGCACAAATCCGTGATGCTGGCGTAGGAGGAAACCAGAGCTCCTTCAGAGCCCCATGTTATGGGAAAGGCTTTCAGCGAGGGCTGGGGAGGTGTTAAGCAAGCAGGGTCTTCCCCCCTCTCCCAGCCCCTGCCTTTCACCTTCCTCTGCTTTAATGGCAGCGGGTTCAAAAAAACAGAACAAAGTCTGATGCTTGACCTCGAGGAGATCTGGAAACCAGCTGTGTGCGCGGAGCGGTGTCAGATCTGAACCTGGCGGTATAAAGTGAAGCTATTAAACACGAGAGCATGGATTTTACAAGCCCTGCAGCCGAACCATTATTCCATAACCCCCACATTTGTTGTTTTCTGAGAGGGGCTTTTTCTTTTCCTGCGTGCACACACACGCACACACACACACACGCACGCACGCCAGGTTTCCAGTGCTTGGGAAATGGCCCATCTGTCTGAAGTTAACCACTTCAAGATATTGCCAAGAAAGGAGCTGGGATATATCACCTGAAGGTTGCGGAGCTGCAATAGTATTTATGGAACGCATTTCATTTCAAAGGTCCTCGAAGGTGCATGGCCCTGAGGTGCTGTGGCTATGAGCAGCCGTCCTGGTGAGGTCCCACAGCTGCCCCAGTGTGGCCGTGGGGACCAGGACCCACCGTCCTCTCCCTTCTGTCTGCCACCCCAAACCCAGCAGAGGAGGACATTGCAAGGAGCTCATCCCACTGCTCTCCTCCCTGCCCAGCCTGAGTTCCTGGCTGCTTTGAGATCGTGGAGCTGTGGGGTTGGGAAAAGGCTCCGTCACTGAGTCCAGCCATCACCCAATGCTGCTGCACCACGTCCTTCAGTGCCACATCCACGTGTCCTGCAGGAATGGGGACTCCACCACCCCTCTGGGCATTGTGTTCCTGTGCCCGAGAGCCCTTTCCATGCAGAAATCCCTCCTGATAGCCAGCCTAGCCCTGTTTGTGGGAAGGGAGCTGACCCTTCTGCCTCTCTTGGAGGGCTTTAAGCATGCGCTGGACAAACGTCTGCTGGCGATGGCAGCAGAGCAGCAGTGTGGGTTGGACTGGGAGGTGTGAGGAGGAAAGGAGACAGAGAGAGGGATGGAGATGGGGTGGATATGTGGGCTTATGGCTGTGGGGGCCATGGTGCAGCCCCAGCTGCTGTGATTCTTGGGGGGGCCGAACCCTTGGAAGCACTGCAAGCTGAACCAAGCCCCAGATCCCGCAGTCCTTGTGATGTTTGCAAAGAAAGGGATAGTGCTGCCTGCTCCCGTGGCCTAACGCTGCTCTCGGTTTGCTCTTGGCAGAGGATGGCAAACCCCCCAACCCACACCTGGGGCCGGTGGAGGAGCGGCTCGCCCTGCACGCGCTGCGGAAACAAGGGCTGGTGCCGGAGCACGTGGAGACCCGGCCCCTCTACAGCCCCCTGCAGCCCGAGATCGAGCAGGTGAGCGGTGCCACGGGAGCATCCTCTGCTTCCCAGCCAGCGCTGGGGCTGCCCCGAGTTCCTCTGGAGTGGTAGGGATCCTGCAGGCTCCTTTGGCAGTGCGGTGGGAACAGGACCTTGGAGATACAGCGTGTTAGTGCTGTGGCAGACTGGCTGTTTTTAAGCCAAACAAAAACCACCATGGGCTTCTGTCCAAAACCAGTCAGAGGCCGGGTATCTGTACTTAGCCTAGCTCCTTTCCCTTCACTAACATGTATGTGTGCTTTATGCATTTGGATCAGAAAGTGCTGCTTCCCAGAGAGTGCAGCCATTCGTCCTCATCTCTCTTACATGTTCCAGTTGCACTGCGAAGCCGGTTTGTGCGGCCGGTTCTGCAGAACCCCCTTTTTTTGGTTCATTTTTAACCAGTCTAGTGTGGGAGAGGGAAGCTGAAATTCATGATTAGAGGCAGGAGGTGGCTGCTGTCAGCTGGCCAGTGGGTCTG
>NC_034412.1:97332737-97340583 GCF_002078875.1 Numida meleagris | reverse complement strand
CATTTCCTCCACATCTTGGGCTTGTGTATGGGTGGTGCAATCAGGATGCCCTGCTCTGGTGCTGCTAATTGGGAGCATCCATGGGTGATGCTGGGTCACAAGGGACGAACCAGGTTGGCTCAGGATGTGTTGTCCTCAGCGTGGATCCCACAAGCCATGGCTCTGACTGCTGCAAAGCCGCCGAGCAGGCTGGCTCTATCGTGCTGTTGGTAGGGAGCTTAAAGCCAGGTTGGCCCTTTAAAACTTTCTGCTGAAATGGAAGATTTTCTTGCCAAAACCCAAGCTAACCACAAAGCCCCTTGTGATGGGCTGATTGTCAAAGTCTTTTTTTCTTTCCTTTTTTTTCACTTAGACCCTCGAGACTGCACAGTAAAATGTTTTATTGGCACCCATTGGTGTTTTACGGTAGAAGGGACCACCTAAAAACCAACCCCCTGAGATTTCATCTGTGTTTCTGCTGCTCTCCCCCTGGAAGGACTGTGTGAAAGTGGAGTGAGATCCTGTTCCCCTTGCCCTGTCCTCCATCCTGTGGTCAGAAACCCACAGTGCAGCTGTTCAGCTGGGGGCAGCTGTTGTGACACTGGAAAATGAGCGAGCTGCTTGTGTCTCCCACGCCTGCCATGGACCTGGCCTTCAGTATAGCTCTTTATAGAGGTGTTCAGCCGTGGAGAGCATGGTGTGCAGCTTCAGTTAGTCCAGACTGACCTCTGATGCATCGCAGGCCATTGATGCAAGGGTCACTAAAATAATCCTCATGGAGTACTCAGTGATGCTTTTCCAGTAGAGAAACCATAGTTTCAGTGGAGGAACCAGGGAGCGCGTGGTATTTCCTGCATCTGCTGCTTGCTCCTGCTGAGGAGTGAAGCTCACGCAGACTGGAGGCTCACCAGACTTCGCCTCTTTCTTTCCAGGGAAAGCTACAGATGTGGGTGGACCTGTTTCCAAAATCCTTGGGTCAACCTGGCCCCCCTTTCAACATCACACCACGCAAAGCCAAGAGGTGAGCGGTCTTCCACTCCCAGTTGGCGTGGTCCATTGGCACGGTGTTGGCTTTTTGTTCCCCTGTCTGTGTGGTGGTGGCTCCTGCACCTTCTCCTCGTGGGGGAAGAGGAGGGGGCTTGGAGGTGTTGGGCTCAAACAGCACAGCCAGGCCCTTGGGAGGGCTCTACACTGAGGTTCCCACCTTTCTCATCTCAATCCTGTGTCCAGGTTCTACTTGCGCTGCATCATCTGGAACACCAAGGACGTCATCCTCGATGACCTCAGCATCACCGGGGAGAAGATGAGTGACATCTACGTCAAAGGGTGAGCCACCTCGCTTCTGTGTCTTCTGGGTGCCTTGGCCTGGAAGCTCCAGCGTGGCAGTGAAGGGGTTGACACAGCCATGCAGCGTGCACCCCGTGGGATGAAGGGCTCCTCCAACAGTTGGATGCTCATGATGGTTGCGTATGGAAGGGTGAGATCTGGGGAAGCAGCCTTGCTGTTGGGGCATGGATCTGCCCATCCTCCTCCTGGGGCAGCCCTGGGGGTGTTCCATGGACATAGGTTGGCTTGGTTGCAGAGCTGATCTTTTTTGGAATTCCCTTTTTTTTCCTTGAAACACACAAAAATGTGGCAACCAGCAGTAACTCGTCTGGCGCATTCCCTTCTCTGCCTGACTCCATTTATGTTTTATCTTGTGTAAAACGGTGCAATCCCGGCCAAGGGACTTACTTATTTTGCGCATTCTTTGGATTTATGCACAGGAAGAGGTAGGATTTTGAAACAGACTGTAAATCCCTTTTTTACAATCCCAATTTTCCTCCTGTAAATCCAGAATGCGCGCTGCTTACCTGGAATTCACATCAGGCACGTTGTTATCAGCTCCAGCGACGCTCCCCGTGCACCTCGGGGCTTGGGAGCTCTTGGAGAGGGTTATGGCAAGGCGACAGCATCCAGTGCCTGGTGGGATCCCTCCCCCCTGCTGACCCATCCGCTCTTGCTGTGCTGTAAAGGAGTGAAAAAATCTTGCTCGACTTCCTCGTGTCTTTCCCCAACCGGCTGCGTCGTCCCCGTTTCTGGATACGGCCTTTAGATGTGGTACTTGGGGACGTGGTCGGTAGGCATGGTGGGGGGGGGGTTGGGGATGGGCTTGGGGATCTTGGAGGTCTTTTCAAATCCTAAGGATGCTGTGATTCTGTGACTCTGTGGGTGGGCATGGTGGTCGTGGGCTGGTGGTTGGACTTGACCTTAGCGGTCTTTTCCACCCTTTATGATTCTATGATAATATGTAGGTTGTTGCCTGCCAGTTCAGGAGGGAAATGAAATACGTGCTTTGGTATCGAGAGAAGCCACCTGCCTTTTATTTTAATTAGGTGAAGAGGTTGTTTATTGCTAGTCTGAAAAGGCCTCAGCCACTGTCATTCTCATAGATGGGGGATATTTCCATATTGCTTTCGTAGTCCAATTTCCAGTAGAGCTTTCCTTCACTGAGAGTGTGGACCCGAAGGATTACGTGGGAGCTGGGAGGCCCTCTCTCGTCTTCCTGGGAGGTTTTCAAGATACTGGGAGACAGAAGCAGCCCTGCTTTAGGCAGGTTGGGTAGAAGCTTCCAGAGCCCCCTTCCAGCCAACCACCACTGCTGTGATGTATGTGCTGTCGTCTGGCATCTTCAAACCTTGTCCTCCTGCCTTTTGGGGTTCCTGGATAAAGGGATGGCCTTGGTCCTCCTAGAGCTTATAAGTGAAGAAAAGCGTAGATGTGGCACGGTGGGGATGGGTTGATGGTTGGACTAGATGATAGTAGTGGTGTTTTCTGCCTTAATGGTTCTGTGAAGTGTGCTGAGTTGAAGAAAAAGTCACTTCAAACATCTAAGAACCCAATGTTGCCTTTGGATATCACAGATACCTCAAGGTGCACGGGTTCAGGAATAACCAGATGAATTAACAGGCTACAAATCCATTCATTAAGCACAAAAGCATCGTCTGCAGCTCAGAAATCCCTGACCTGTAGGGTTTGGGAGGACACGAGGAAACGCAAAGCCTCCTGTTTGCATCCAGACAGGTCAAACCAAATCACCCAGCCACAGCTTCAGTGTCAGCACAGCCTCCTCACCCAGTTCCCATTGCCACCACTGAGCCCGTGCTGTCCTCATTGCACATGTGATTTGTAGGATGAACTCGGGTGGACCTCCCCTCCCCGTCTTCCACTGCACCTCTGGGGCAGTGCACGTGCCCCTTTCGGACACTGGAGAAAAAGAATCATTTGTACAGCTGATCTAAAAACCCTTCTTTTCAATTTAAGTGGAGAACAATCAAGAGAGGTGATTGTTTTCATTAGAAAATCACTCGGAACCTGCTTGGCTTTCCTCCCAAAGGGCTCTAAGTGCACAAGGGGATGCGTCTTCTCGTTTTGCTTTTTTTTTTGTTGATTGCTGAAGACTGGGAAATCTTGGTCGAGGAAGGAGGGCAGAATGAAAACATGACACTTGCAAAACTCACCGCTGGAAAAAAGCAGCTGTGGTGGAACACTTTGTGTTTGCCCCTGCCTGCATGGGTTGAGGACTGGGGGGTGGAACTGGGCTGCTGGGCACAGCAAGTGTGAGGCCATAGAATCATAGAATATCCAGGTTGGAAGGGGCCCATAGGGACCACTGAGTTCAACTCCTATGAGGGTTTCATGAGGAAGGACTCTTTGGTCATTTGGGATCTCCAGAGAGTAATTCCCTAGAAGCTGATAGAGGATAGAGGAAAAAAATGGGCCTTGCTTCTTCATCGTGTTTCCTCCATCAAGAGGACTGGTGTTAGTGTGTTGGGGTGGCTGCAAAGGGAAAAGAAGCTCTCAGCAACGCAGATTAGAAGCTAGAGTTGGAAAAGACCTCCAGGATCCCCCGAGTCCAACCCCGACACACCCCACCATGTCCCCAGGTGCCCCATCTCCGTGGTTCTGGAGCACCTCCCAGGACAGGGACCCCACCACGTCATGCCCTGTGCTTGCCTTTTGCAGCTGGCTGGTTGGCCACGAGGAGAACAAGCAGAAGACAGACGTGCACTACAGGTCGATGGGAGGAGAAGGCAACTTCAACTGGAGATTCATCTTCCCCTTCGACTATCTCCCCGCCGAGCAGATGTGTTGCATTGCAAAAAAGGTGAGCATCCCCGTGCTGACGTTTGTGCCTTCTCTGGGCTGCCCTCGTGCAAGGCAGTGGCCAGCAGGTTATTGTTTGCCTGGAGGAGAGCGTCTGCCCCGTGTGGTTTTGTGGCTTTGCCTCTGTGCGTAGAGGAACACAACGTTTGTTGGGTCAGAATATGGTGTGGAGAGACCAGTCCCCCCAGTCTGGCATGGAGCAGCAGTGTCAGTGCACTGTGAGCTGTGTGGGGCCTCAGCAGTGGGGCTGCTCTGTGGATGGAGGTGACGTTCCCATGGGGTGGTTGGATGGTGCCTACCCAAGCACGTGTCTGCCCAGCCCTGGCGCTGTCCTGGTCTCCAGCACTGGAGCTGGACTTAGATGACCATTAAAGGTCCCGTCCAACTCGAACAATTCTATGATAACTTCAAAGCAAGGCTGAAAAGGGGGGAAAAGGAAGGAGCAGTGTCCTGAAGGGGTGCACCGCAGCAGGGCATGCAGGGGAACAGCAGCTGGAACGTGCCGTTGAGCAGAGATGAGATGGAAATGTTTGGTTTGGGGTGCGGGGTGAAGATGCTCCTGGTCTAAAAAGACAGCTGGTTCCTCAGGTGGAGGTTAGAAGACGGGTGGGATTTTGGCCTCCTGGGCCCTACGCTGAGCATTGCTTGCGGTGTTTGTTCGGTACGTTAGTGCAACGCTGTGGTCAGGTGTGGGTTTGGGGTTGCAAGGAGGAAAGGGAACAGGGGGATGGAGGGTCTGGCTCTGGAGGAACACATTAGGGAGGGAGCCCTCCTCACTGACATTTCCTGCTCGGATCCCCCGAAGATTAACAGGCATATTGCTGGGGCTGGAAGCAGGGACCATCCCTAGGGTCGTTCTGTGACACCTCCCCGAAAGCTCGGCCCCCTTCTGCCCCCCACCCCCCTCCCTGCCCTCCCACCACCGCTTGGAGTTGGTTTGGCCGTGGGGCACCCGGAGGCAGCTCCTTGCACTGGGACCACCTGCGTCCACAAAGCTCACCTGGGGCACCCCCCAGCTTTTCCTTTGTGGGTCCCAGCATGGCTTGGGTAGGAAGGGGGCAAGATGCTGAGCAAATCCCCCCCCGTGTCTTGAGCCAGACGATCCCTGCAAAGAGGCCTGGCTTCAAAACGACTTGCCGGATAGTTAAAGTGATGGACAGAATCATGGCGGTACCCATTTCACGCTTCATGTTAAACAAATCAAAAGTACAGTGTGTACTACATTCAATTATCCCCCTTTGAAAAAGCAAAGACCCCCCTATAAACCGTTTAAGAAAATACATCCCACTGTGCTGATATTGATTCTCCTCCGACCGCATGTCTGCCAACACCGCATCAGAAAATAAACAGCTTGTAAAACCTCTCTGTAAAGGAAAAAATAATGAATGAAAAGCCGTGCTTTGTGTTTGCGGGGCGCATTCCGCTCTGGCAATTTTTGATCTCGCCATGTGCTGTTTGAACTCCGGGTTCATTACTGCTGCTGTAAAAAGGCCCGCGCGCCGAACTTTAAACGCGGGCGATGGAAAGTGGAATTTAAATCAAAATGGTCAGCTGGCAAAACGCTGAGCTGCTAAAAGCCACCTGCACCCCGCCGGGCCGGTGCTGCTCCGCGGGAGGAAGGCAGCTTGCCTTTGTTTGCTGCAGTTCCCTTTGGGTGGACTGTGGGGGATGGATTGCCCCAACCCCGATGGGAATCCGTGTCCCAGAAGCGTGAGCATGGCGGCGTGCAGGGCTGGGAGAGCCCACCAACCCGGGGTGACCCCGGTGCCTCCTGGTGCAACCAGGCCTGGGGAGCTTCCTCTTTACAGCTCTGGGATTTCTGTGCTTTGGTCTTCCCCATGCACCTCGAGGGGAAGCAGGAGCTGTGAACCATGCACGTGTCGCTTCAGCTCGCAGATGGGAAGTGTGGGCTCCCGGCCTTGGTTCTCCAAAGGTTTTAGCCGTCTCCGGGTGTTTGTCTACCCGTGCCTTCTCTTGATGCAACGGCATTAGAAAGATGTTACCCCTCCTTCTGAAAAAGGAATTCACCTCGTTCTGGACCTCAAGAAAGATCCCCACGAAAGAGGAATGCGTTTTGGGATAGCTCTCTTGAGGATGTCTACATGCGTGAGGTTGGTGGATGGGCTCCCATGCAACGCACACTGGAGTGCCGTGATTTGCAGGGGGAGCCGGGGCAGCGAGCAGATTCAGCGTCCAGTCTGCATAAATGAACGTGCAGGGTAGAATTTCCAGTAGCATCTGCATGGACCAGTGAAAAACTGTCAGTGGCAATGAGTGTGGGAACATCGTCAGCAGTTCCAGCCCCATGGAACTGCCCCCATGGAACCCCAATGCCATGGCGTTGGCAGAAGTCGGACTGGAGAGCGTGGCTGTTGTCGTGGTTGCTGCCCCGGGTCAAAAGCTCAGCAGGAGGCAAGGTGTCAGGGGTCATGGAATCACAGAGTCAGCAAGGTGGGAGAAGACCTCTGGGATCACCAGGCCCAACCCCAACCCATCCCACCATGCTGACCACGGCTCCCAGAGCCACGTCACCAAATCCCCGGGGTGTACGTGGAAGATTCTGCTCCCCGGTGGGGTTTGATTGGAAATCCTGAGTACCGAGCGCTGATTTTGTGAGAAATAATGTTTCATTAGATGGGAATTTCCATTCCTCTTAGGTCTTGGAAAGTGGAAAGAAATGAAAGGGATGCTACTTCTGAATGTGGGACATTTTTCTCTCCTTTTTCCCATCCGTTATCGTTCCCCCATCCGAAAGCAAAGCGCAGCGTATTCATTTCTTTCACTGTGGAGCCAAAATGCAACATTTCGAGTGTGCTCCAAGTGCCTTTTCTTCTTTTTTTTTTTTGGAGGAAGATGTAATTAGACAAGATAGTCATGAATTAGGTATCTCAACAGGAACAAAACCTGCGGACACGATGACACGTTGGTCTTTATGGACACGACAAGGGCAGCAGTCACGACCTGGCATGCACAAACAGCCTCTGTGATATTCCAGCAAAGTTCCTGAGCTGATTTCTGCTTTCCAATGGGGAAGGGGATGAGCAAAACGTGGCTGAGTGGAGAGCTGAGGGCCGGTAGTGCTGCTCACCTTGGAGGATGGCCTTGTAGGAGAAGGGAGTCTCCAGTTGCTGTGGGAGCTGATGCTCTCCTGCAGGCATGCACTGACACAGCCCAGCACATCCCTGCCTTCCCAAAAACACAGCGCTGCTCCTTACTTTGTATTCGCAGAACAAAAGCAGCCCAGAAGAAATTCAGCCCTGTCAACACTTCCCGAGTGGTATGAGGCTTTTTTTTTTTCTGTCCCGCCTCCCCTGCTGAATTATTCACGACCATAAAATATTCATCAGCCACCTTTCTCCCCCCCAGATGGCAAAACAAACCCTCAAACAGTAACTCAAGCCCTCTTCCTTCCCATGGCTTGCAAAAAGCTGGGAAATAAATTTCTTGCTGCTGGTTGTTTTTATAACGAACCTTTGTAGCGAGGTTTAATCATGGAGGCAGATTTCACACTGCCTCAAAACGAACCCATAAACTTCACCCAGCATCGAATTCCTCCTCCTCAGCTCACCCAGCTCTGCTCTGTGTGTCCAAGCTTCATGGGGCTTTCAGGAAGGAGGTGTTGTGAACGGCTAAACCACAGTCATAGAATCAGAGAACCATGGAAGGATTGGGTTGGAAGGGACCTTAGAGATTATAGAGCCATGGAATGGTTGGGTTGGGT
>NC_034412.1:97321480-97332325 GCF_002078875.1 Numida meleagris | reverse complement strand
GTGCAGGGAGCCCCGGGAAGCTGGATGCTGCTCTTCATGGTGGAGGTGATGCAGGGAGAAAGGAGGCTGCTGGGATGGGTTTTGTTTGCTTTGAGTGCAAGCAGAATGTTGGGTGTTGCAATGCGAAGGTGGAAAGGCAAAGTCCTGCATGGTTGCCAGCAGTTGCATAGTCAGTCCTAGAGGATGGGAGGCTTAATCCAGTTGTGTTGTATTGCGTGGGTGATGGCCATAGCTCCAAACTGGGGCATGGCATCCCACAGCATCCCACTCCTTTTCCTGCTCCCCGCTTCTTCCCCGCTGGGGCTCTCACAGGGCTGGGTCTTCCTGCAGGGAGAGCATCGAGTCACAGAATCACAGAATGGTTCAAGTTGGAAGGGACCTTTAAAAGCCATCTCATCCATCTCCCTGCAATGAACAGGGACGTGGACAGCTAGAACCCCTGGCTTTGGGAGGGGCTGCTCAGTTGCTGGGTTTTGCTCCAGGGGGATGGGGCAACGCAGAGAGAAGGTTTGATGTGTGCAATTAATAACAATTAATGCTTCAGCCCTGGCAGCAGTGTAGTGATGCTCGTGGGGCGTGGGCACGTCTGAGCGATGCAGGTGGTGCAGTCAGCCTCAGAGCCAGGGACTTAGCACCAGAGAAGCACCTGTAGGACGTGTCATCCTCTCCCAAGCAGAGCCCTGATGGAGAGCCCGTATCTCTACCTCTCAGACCCCACAGGAACCTTTCTGACCCCAGAGAGGTCACCTGGCTGCAGGTCCAGGGGCTCCTGGGGGCTTTGTCCTGGTGATTAACAGCAGAGCAGGGCCTGACCAGTATGTGGGAAAGGGAAGAGTCACCGTAAGCTCTTTCCCTTTGTAGCAGTTTTAATTTAAGATGAGTTATTAGCTGGGAATACGTGGTCCTCCCCCCCTCCCCGGCTTGAGTAAACATACGTTTTAATACATTTCAGTGAGCAGGGGGGGGAGAAATGGAAGTTTCCAGTGCCTTTATTTGGTTTTTCGGGATGATAAAATATTTTTAAACGCATAAATAAAATGCTCCGTCGCAAAAATGCTGGCGTGTTTTTCCAGAGCAAGGCAGGGAATGGAGCTCAGTTGAAATACAACCATTCTGGGCGATCTCTTAAAGGGAAGCTGGTTTCAATGGGATTGAAGTGCCTCCCCCCACCCACGCTCTCCTTGCTTGAATATTTATGTTCCTACGGAGTGTGACACATTTTTTTTTTTTTTTAATCCCTTTTTGTTTTTAATATGCACATATATTGCATGGTACAACGCCTCAGTCCCATTGGATAGAAGTGAGGAGGGCAGAGAGATCTCAGATGATAAGGAGTGAAACCAAGTGTCATGGTGCCACCTCTGGGCTGGTGGGACGTGGAGCCAGGCTCCGAGCTTCCTGGCTCGCTGGGCTCTCAACTTGAGCTCGGATGTTGCCTGTCATAGTAGATGTGGCAGCCTCAAGTTATCAGCAGCCGAGCCACTGGGGTAACACATCCAGCTCTAGCATCAATGGGTCCTGAGAACAAAAGCCTGGGGGGTGTGCAGGAAAGGTGAATGTGGCTCTGCCCGCTTCTGCTAACGAGCCCATTGTTTTTCCTCGTTTTTCTTTCTGTTGTGATTTTTAGGAGCACTTCTGGAGCTTGGACAAGACAGAAAACAAGATTTCACCGCAGCTGATCTTCCAGATCTGGGACAATGACAAGTTCTCCTTTGACGACTATTTGGGTAAGTCTATTTGGGTAGAGACTAAGACTATTTGGGTAAGGAGAAGGTGGGACATGAGCACAGCCTGACCCAGCTCTTTTTGGGCTAGCCTTGTTAACCGTCCTCAGAAATCCAGCTTTAGGCCAAGCTAAAACAAAACAGAAGCCTGCAGTAGGAAGGATAGTGGAGCCATGCCACAGATCATCTGTGTAGTGGGGAGCTCCAGCATTATGGGATTCTTTGGTTGGCTGGATGTTGTTCTCCTTTTCCTTTTACCACCCCCAAAAGAATTTCCAACACCGAAAGCTTCACTGAGGAAGCATGTGATCAAGATACAGCCTTTGATTAATTACAAAGGCTGAGTGCCCAAATAACCTCTCCCAAGGTGTGCTTTCCAGTTCTAGCTCTGCTCTTCAGGAGCTCTTGGTCACTTTCCCCATATGGCTGCCAGCACTGAATTCTTTGCAGCACCACAGGCTATAACCAATGCTAGACTTAAAAAATGAGACCACATTGAGCCTGTCAAAGCTCAAGGAGGTCAGGAGGCTGCCACGGGGAGCGTTCCTTCATGGGAATAGTCCCTGGGGAAGGACAGGCTGCACAAGGAGTGGTGGGGTCACCGTCCTTGGAGGTTTTCCAGAACTGCGGAGATGTAGCACTGAGGGACATAGTGGGCATGGTGGGATGGGTTGGGATTGGGCTTGAGGATCCTAGAAGTCTTCTCCAACCTGAATGGTTCTGTGACTCTATGAGCTGTTACCCTGAGGGGTCTTCCTACCACGTTCCTCCTTGCAGGCTCCATCCAGATGGATCTCAACAGGATGCCCAAGCCTGCCAAGACCGCTGAGAAGTGCTCCTTAGAGCTCATAGACAGCAGCTTGTCTGCGAGCCGCTTTGTGTCCCTCTTCGAGCAGAAAACTGTCAAGGGCTGGTGGCCCTGCGTAGCGGAGCAGGATGAGAAGAAGATCCTGGCGGTAAGGCCCTTGGGTGTCCTCTTCGTGCTGTCCCTTTGGGGACTCAAAGCATTGAGGAGGGGGGTGCCAACTTCTGAGACGCTGTGGGGTATCTGCTGAGAGCAGGCAGAGGGCAGGTGAGGGGTTGGCATGAGATCGCTCTCACTGAGCTCTTCATGGTCACTGCTGGTAGTGACTGGGCTGCTTTGCCTTCCCCCAGTCAGTATTCTGCATTGTACATTCATTTCTCTGCTTTTTGCTTATGGTATGCTGGTCTTTGTTGCACCCACGCAGGGAAAACTGGAAATGACTTTGGAAATTGTGGCTGAACAAGAGCACGAAGAGCGGCCAGCTGGCATGGGTCGGGATGAGCCAAACATGAACCCCAAGCTGGAGGACCCCAAGTAAGGGCATCCAGAGTGGGAAAGGAACCACTGGGGCAGAGGGTTCTCAGGGAGAAAGCTGGAAAGCTGGGTTCCTGGTGGGAGGCCTTACCACGTGGAGATGTGGGCACCTGGGGACATGGGCAGTGGGCATGGGTTGGGGTTGGAAGTGGTGATCTTGGAGGTCTTTTCTGACCTTAGTGACTCTGTGATTGGGCATGGCGGTGTTGGGTTGGTGGCTGGATGTGATGATTTGGAGGTCTTAATCACTCTATGGTTCTGTGAGTGGGCATGGCGTTGTTGGGTCGGTGGTTGGACTTGGAGGTCTTCTCCAACCGTCAGTGATTCTACGATTCAGTGGTTCTGTCTGCAGGGGGCTTGCTGCATGGGTGAGCTGAGATAACCCAGGGCAGCTGAAGGCTGGGGTAGAGCTCCAAGGAGTCTGCGCAGTCCACGCAGGGGGATGGATTTTCAGCAGCCAGCTCTTACACTGGGGCGTGCTGATGGGACTGGGCATCCAGGAACGTGAAAGCACCATGAAAGTCAGAAGTGACCCCAGCTTTGTTTGTTTGCAGGCGCCCGGAGACCTCCTTCCTGTGGTTCACCTCCCCGTACAAGACCCTCAAGTACATCCTGTGGCGCCGGTACAAGTGGCTGCTCATCTTGGCCATCGTGCTCTTCGTTTTGCTGCTCTTCCTGGGGATCTTCGTCTACGCCTTCCCGGTACGAGGGGTTTGGGAGGGGGGAGATGGGATAGGCTGAGGGGTGGGGTGTGCCCCCAGCCCTGTGCTGGTCCTTGAGGAGTGAGCTGGTGGGCCACGAGGGACCAGAAAGAGAGCGCGTGCTTTTGCTCTCTGCTCACGTCTTTGTGTCCCTGTTTCATCCCTGGAGGTGCCCACGGTGATGGATGGGGCCATGGGCAGCGTGACTCAGCCCATGGCATGGGGTGGAAGTGGATGGGCTTTGTGTTCCCTTCCAACCCAACCATTCCATGATCCTGTAATCGATCCTGTGATCCTACGTCTCTTTCATTCTGTGATTGGTTCTGTGATTTATTTCAAGTCCAACGACGCCGAGGTTCACTGGTTGTTCCCACAAAGCTTTGATGTTGGAAGCGTTGAGCGTTGGTGGGAAAATCCCTGAGAGAAATGCTGCCTAATGAGGGGTACAGCCGCTATGCAGGGCTGAGCAGTGGCAAGATATGCATTGTTGAGTCATTGCTTCAAGGTGCAGGAGGGCTTATAGGCAGCCAGGCAGCCCCGTGTCTCATTGTCAAG
This sequence comes from Numida meleagris, assembly GCF_002078875.1. Lineage (NCBI taxonomy): Eukaryota > Metazoa > Chordata > Aves > Galliformes > Numididae > Numida > Numida meleagris. The sequence continues at coordinate 97,328,006 of NC_034412.1, read as the reverse complement.
GCTTGGAGCATGTTATTACCAATGCAGTGTCTGAAACGAGGCAGGGAGGGTTTTCTCCTCATGAATCAAGTGGCTTTCTCCTGCTTCGCTGTCAGTTCCGCTGGCGAAACAAAACAAAACAAATAACAGAGCCCCGGCCTTCCCATTTGGCTCGGGATGGGTTTTTGTATCCTCCTCTGTTTCTATGGCACCGACATCATTCATTGCTCCATTGTTCCCATCGAGAGAACCAGGATGGGGTTGGATCACGGCTCTCCCCGCCTCCGTGGCCGCGTGTCCTTGGGAAGGGCTGGGATTCTTCTCCTGGAGAAGCGATTCCCGAGGGGGGGAGTAGTGGGAACGAGGAAATAACCTTATGGACACAGATGTTTGCTGCGTTGCATCGTCCCAACCCATTGTGGAGAATCCCCTTCGTGTCGAGCAGCAGAGCCCTGAGCCTTTGTGACCCAGAGCTCCGTGCATCCCCGCAGCTGCGAGCGGCTTTGCGTTCCTTCCAGTGGCATCGTATGAAAGCAGCACTGAGAGAAGCAGAAATTCACTCAAACTATTGATTTACACTCGGTGTTCCTTGGGATTCTTCCCCGTTTCCTGGCTAAGCGTCGTTGTATTTAATTTCGTTTTGGTCGGGTCCATTTCTTCAGCCCTCTTTTGAAAAGAGCAAGGCCGTGCTTCATGGAATTTGTCTGCTTTTTATGCGTTTGGCCAGCTTCCCCGAGATGTTTGAGGTCACCGGCTCTGTATCGACACGGAGATTTAGTTGCTTTCCCCTTCCATCCAGCAATGAATTTGGCAGTCGCGCCGGTGGTGGTTTGCTGTGAAGGATGCCCCTGGCGTGCTGAGCGCTGGCGGGGCGCGCCGTGGCATCCCTGATTAAATGCACTGAAATCCAACCCCTCCTCGCTGCTTTCCTGCCTCGCTTGCCAGGAGCGCTGTCATAGCTCTGTGTGCCGGCCATGAAGCTTGGAGGGCCCGTGCTGCAGGTTTTTGGGTGCATCTGTCCTTCTAGGCATTGCTCTTTGGAGCTGGTCCTTGGCTGAGCAGGAATAGGATGAGAGGTGATGGCCTCACGTTGTGCCAGGAGAGGGTCAGGTTGGATGGTAGGAGACATTTCTTCTCCAGAAGACTGGAAATGCATTGGGATGGGCTGCCCGGTGGGCAGTGGGGTCACCATCCATGGAGGTGTCCCAGAACCATGGAGATGTGGCACTGGGGGACGTGGTCAGTGGGCACGGTGGGATGGGACGGGGTTGGGTTGGGGATCCTACAGCTCTTCTCCAACCTGGATGATTCCATGGTTCTGTGAGTGGCCATGGTGGGGATTGGACGGGGTTGGGTTGGGGATCCTACAGCTCTTCTCCAACCTGGATGATTCCATGGTTCTGTGAGTGGCCATGGTGGGGATTGGTTGGCACTAGGACTTGGTGGTCTTGGAGATGTTCTCCAACCTCAATCATTCCATGACTCTGTGAATCAGAGGAATGCATGCCCACAACGTGCCCTGGGAGTGAGCAGAGCCAATGCTGCGTGGGTCCCCTCCCGCCCTGGAGAGATGGGAGTCTCACCCAAAAATGAACCTGGGGCGTTTCGTTGGCTTTTGGTGTAAAAATATGGTGTTTACATTTTTCTTTTTTTCCTATTTTTTCCTGTTCCCCGTATCATGATGAAAGCTTCCAACCGCAGTCCCAGCTGTGGTGAAAGCCAATGCAGAGTCAGAGTGAGCGGCGTGTTGGACAGCCCTGTGCTTCCAGCTGGAGCCACGGGGCCCAGCAGCAGTCCCCAGCAGTGGTAGTTCCCAAAAGCTCGGGCTTTTCATGGTGGATGAACACGAGCTGACATCTCCTGTCCTGCTCAGAATTATTGTTCAGGGAAAAAAAGGACGGTCTAGATGTACAACAACAGGGAAAACGTTGGAAGTGGGATCTACTGAGGTTCTTCATTTTATCCTGCGGGCTTTTCCACCCTGCCTCGTGTTGGGTGCTTGGCTGTGCTGGCAGAGCAGCCATCCCTATGGAGCAGGGTATCACTGGGAAGGTTTTAGTGGTATCCCCGCAGCAGAAGGCAGCTTCCAGCTGGAGCCAGCTCCTCCTCGCAGCGCCGTGAAAATGTTTACTACCTTTTCAAGCCCTGTTTGCGTTCTGCGAGCCCAGCGTTGCTTCCACCGCCATTCATTCTAATTACAGCTCGCTTTCTGCGCTGATGGATAATCCTGCTTGGCTTTCAGCACTTTGTTAATGCAGATTCGTGGCTGGACAGCAAACTCACGACCCTCCGGAACGCGACCGTAAAAAAAAAAAAATAGAAGCGTTTCGGAGGACAGGCTCTTGAAAGACAAATGGGTGGATAATTAATTCCAAGGCTGTATTCCACTGGAGGCTTTTCTAATGACTTCTGGTAAACTGCCCTAACGTCGCTGGCCTGATTTATGGCATTATTAGAAATCCTCCGCTGGCAAATTGCCCCCTAATTTGCTACACGTCGTAATTTATCGAGATGCTTTTGGGCCGGGCTTTACTTGTTTTTATTTTCTCCCCTCCTCCAAAGAGCTTGCTGGTAAGTGGCATTGTGCTTTGTTTCCAAAGTCATTTTTATTTTCCAAAGCGACGGAGTGGTAGAACATCCTGTACCAATTAAGCTCAATCTGTTTGGGAGAGCCTTCCAAACTGGCTAGGGACGTGGTCACGGGTGTTTGAAGCAGAGCTACTTTAAATAGAGCTCTTTCCAACCAGCCCGTCTTTGCCTGTGTTTTCATTGTGGTCTTGATAAGCGTTGACACAGCTGATTCTTTTTTACAGCGTTGTCGTCTTCTTTCAAGGAAGGAATTGCGCGGAGAACGGGCTGCAGGGCCGTGGGGGAACGTGGAGATGTGGCACTTGGGGACGTGGTTCACTGGGGATGGGTTGATGGCTGGAGCTGATGATTGTGGAGGTCTTCTCCAGCCATAATGGTTCTGTGACTCTACAGGGGGACGTGGTGGGGATGGGTTGGGGTTGGACTGGATGATCACAGAAGTCTTCTCCAAACGTAATGATTCTGTGTATAACTCTACGAGTGGGCACAGTGGGGATGGGTTGGGGTTGGATTGGATGGTCATGGAGTCATAGAATGGCTTGGGTTGGATGGGACCCCAAGGATCATCAAGTTCCAGCCCCTCTCCCGCAGGCAGGACCACCACCCTCCAGATCTGGCACTAGCCCAGGTTGCCCAGGGCCCCGTCCAACCTGGTTTTGAGCACCTCCATCACTCTCTCTGTGAAGAACTTCCCCCTGACATCCAATGTAAACCTTCCCTCCCTCACAGAGGTCTTCTCCAACCGTGAGGGCTGCCCAGAGAGCTGTGGGTGCCCCAACCCTGGAGGTGCCCAAAGGCCGTGGATGGGGCCCTGGGCAACCCGAACTGGTGGAGAGTGCTAGGGGTTGGACTTCATGATCTTCAGGTCCCTTCCAACCCAAACCATTCTGTGATTCCATGATTCCTAAAACCTGGTGGAAGGGACGATCCAAGCCCATGAGCGGCTCCTGCTGCTCGCTGCTGGGAAGCCTCTACTGGAAGAAGGCAAAGCAAAGGGATGCTCTTTGCTGGGGCCAGAGCTCGGCTCCATCCTCAGTCCCACACCGTGCCCAAGATCATGCTTTGACCTCCACGTGCCTCCATGCCTCACTGCTTCTCTGCCTTCTTTCTCCCTCCCCCCAGAACTACGCTGCGATGAAGCTGGTGAAACCTTTCAACTGAAAGCTCCGGTGCCCAGCCAGATTTCAGCAGGATGCCACAGCTGGAGCCGCTCTGCAGCCCAGGACACAGCAACGTGCCTTTCCCTGACGCAGCGTGCCACCTGCAGCCCTCCCTCAGCAGCAGCTCGTGAACCAAACCTCCTCCTCCACAGCAGTTCTGATTTCACCTCTCTCTTCGCCTGCCTCCTTTTTTTGTTTTCATTTCGGTCAGTGCAAAGCTGGAGAGGGTGGGGGTTGGAGAAGGACCTTTTCGTGGGCTGTCTGCGGGCACACGGAGATGTGCTGGTGCTCTTGCAAGGCAGCCAAAATCTCCCGGGTCCTGAGCAGGATGCTCTTGGCAGCCTGCAGCAGCCTCCCTTTGCCTTTGCTGTGCGATGTGCATCCCTGGTTTTGTACGTGGGGCTCCGTGCTGCCACAGCCTGAAGCCTCTGCCATCCCAGAGAGCCAACGCCACAAATCCAGGACCCGGGGGGCAAGGGCTCTGAGATGCAAAACCAGGGCAGCGCTGGTGGCAGCTGCTGTGTCATAACTCCTGCTGAGTTTTGCTCTCGGGTTGGGACCGTGTAGCCTGGTCCTGCTCTCCCCCTTCTGTGGTCCCACGTGCCCCATTGCCTTCCCAGCCAGCGCTGCAGCAGCGGAGGGCACGGAGCAGCCCAGGAGCAACGCAGTGCAACGGGGGCTTTGCTTCTCTCCTCCCTCTGCGTGCAACCCCTGCGCTGCAGCTCAGTGCCTTGTTGCTTTGCTCCTTTTGCTTAAGCCAAACAGCGCAACGCCAGAGCGCAGTGCGTGCTGCAGCCGGGTGCTCGCGGGGCAGACCTTCGGAAGCACAACTGTTTGCTTTCTGCTTTGCAAGCAGTGCGTGATGATAGTACACGTCGTGCAGGTCTTGCTCAGCCCCGGGGAGGGCGGGAGTGGTGATGCTGGGACGGGGCTGCTGCTTCCTGCCCCTCCTGTCCGTGCATTGATCACACGGAGCAATGTGCACTGAGAGGGGGGTTCTGCTGCTGCTGGGTGTGAGCAAGCAGCAGCGCTAAGTGATCCCAGGGGATCTACTGCTCAGGACAAAGCGTGCTGGCATCAGCTGCAGCGAGGCACTTAAGTTGAGCCTGTTCTTAGCAGCAGACGGGGGGAGAAGCGCACGGCTAATTGCTTTGCTGGCGGGGATGTAATGTGAATCCCGTGTTGCTCAGTACTGTGACAGCGCCTGCATTGCACAGGGCAGCTCTGCCACGTGGGAGGACAGCGCTGGGGACGTGGAGAATGTGCCCCAAAGCAGCTGGTGCTCAGGTGGTCAGGTTCTCCACCCCAGGAACCGTTTTGCCAGCGAAACACTTCATGTTTGCCACGTGTTCAGATTATTTCCTGACCTCATTCCCACCCGTGCCCCCCATATATGAGCTTATGCCGACCTACGCAGTGCTGGCCCAAGACCTGGGGATGCTTTTTCCCCTGAGGAACAGGTGAGCTGAAAGGTGAATGCTGGCTTTGCACCTTCCTGGCTGAGTTACAGCACGGCAGAGTGGTGCTGATGGGGTCGGTCCTCTTCCACTGCGTGCCTCGCTGCCTTCCTGCGTGCCTTGCTCTGCCACGGGAAGCCAGGCCCCTTTCTTCCTTTCTTGCTCCAGTTTCTAGATTTGGTGACGTTTCCCATCTCGGTGACCCCCACCTATTTGAGAAACGTGATCTCGGTGCCGAGAGCCCCAAAGAGATGAGCAGCCCAAAGCAGTGCTTCCATCCGACCATGGATGGTTGTCATCCGTCCTGTTGCTCCAACCAGAGACGAGCAACCCTACCAAAATACGTCCATCTGTCACTTCTCCAGAGCCTCTTCCATCACAAAAGCCTATTTAATTCCCTGATACTTTCCAGCAGCTCTTCCATGGCAAACCAGAGTGGGTTGGCAGTGATGGAAAGGGAAGGGGCCGCATCCTTACGTCCAGTCCTTCCCAATCCGGGCTGCAGAGCTGTGTGTTGTCATGGGGCTGTGGTGGGCACAGGCAGTTCTGAGCACCTGCAAACATCAGCCCGGTCTCGTTGTCTCTCCACCAAAGCCAGGCAAGAGGCCGGACCCGTGTAAAGCCTTCCGCTCTCTATGCCTTATATATCACTGTGGTTTACAAATGAAATGCTCTGAAACCTTTTGCTTCCTGGTGTGTTTTGTGGGGCTGCCGAAGCGTTGGTCGTGGGGAGTCGTGGGGAATCCTCTCCCCGCTGTGCCGAGGAGATGCTCCAGGTGGGAGAGCTCCAGGGGATCAGGGCCACTAGGGTCTGTGTCTCCAACTGCCCTTCTTTTCCCTGGAAGGGTGCAGAGAAGAGTATAGAACAGAGCAGAATTAGTGCAGGAGAGGATAGAATGGGATAGGATGGGATAGGATGGGACGGGACGGGACAGGAGTAGTACAGAATAGGATAGGATAGAATTAGAATAAGGTAGGATAGGATAGAATGGGATAGGATGGAATAGAGTTAGAATAGCATACAATAGGATAGGATAGGTTAGAATAGAACAGAATTAGGATAGGATCAGATAGAATAGGACGGAATAGGGTAGGATAGAATAGAACAGAATAGAGCAGAATTAGGATAGGATAGAATTAGAGTAGGATAGGATAGAATAGAATAGAGCAGAATTAGGATAGGATAGAATAGAATTAGAATAGGATGCGTTAGGATAGAATAGAACAGAATTAGGATAGGATATGATAGAATAGAATTAGAATAGAATGGGATAGAATAGGACAGAATTAGGATAGAATAGAATGGGATAGCATAGAATAGAGTAGAACAGAACAGGATTA
>NC_034412.1:97316817-97318996 GCF_002078875.1 Numida meleagris | reverse complement strand
AAAAAAAAAAAAGGAAGAAAGAAAGGAGGGCTGCTTTTCCTTTCTTTCTTTCCTAGCTGTCTGAGCCACTGGGGATTGGAGATGCCAGGATTTTCTTTGCAAGTACAAATGCTAAAAATACACATTTTTTTTTTTTTAGTGCACATTTTCATATCTCCTTCAACTCCAGCAGTGTCTCTTTCAAGAAATACCAGACAATGGAAAGCAGCAGAGACAGCTGGTATCACCTTTCTCACGTCTTGAATGCAGGAAACCGCACGATAACATAGGAGACCTTGACTAATCCCCAAATTGCTCCAAAGGAATGAGACCTTGAAGGGGTAACCCCGTCATTCCTAACTCCCCTCCCCTTCTCAGCCATGGGCACTTGGCCATCCAGCCCATCCTGGCCAACTTCAGCTTTCCCCAGAACTGCAGGGGAGAGACTGGGATGGGGACCTGGAGCAAACACAGGGATCTGGTGAAAGGTTTCTGGAGAATGGAGACTCCTCATTGGAGGGGGGTGGAAGGCCAAGGCTTGTTGAGCCCACCATGAGGGAAATTGATTGGCCAATCACAAAACGCAGTGGAGTAAACCCCAGTTAAAGAGAGTTGCTAAAAAAAATGTTGGCAGAAGAGATGAAGAAAGAGTGGCTGTGGGTAAACTCAGGCTTTTGTCACAGCTGGAGAATCAGCTGAGGGCTATTTGGGTATTGAGGTTCCCTCTATCCCAGCTATGCCTCAGCCCTCCCTGCCTTGGGCTCCCCACCACAAGGGAACATTGCTAGAGGCTCAGCTGTGATCCTCCAAGCCCTCAGCTCCTTCTCTCAGTGTTACAGGAGCTGCTTTTCATCTGCTTGCACTGAAGCACAGCAGTTGACTCCAGCTGTCCTCTTGCTTTTCACCGTCCCCGGGATGCTCAAAGAGAAGTTACTCTGCAGATCTCACCCATGCTCAAAGACGATGAAGGGTTGGTTGTAAAGTGTTCGTTTTATCAGTGAACAAGTGAGGTTCATGGAGAATTAAAGCTCCAGTTCAGGCAGCTGGGATCTCCATTGATGAGAGAAGCTGTTCATTTTCTCCTTGCCTTTATTGTAACATTGGGAAAATTCGATGTTGCCATGCTCTGGGCTCTTCTGGCCTAAGTGGAGCCAGGAGACAACGGGCATTGCACTGGGCCATGTGGAAGTTACAAACCCTTTGATCCAAGTCCCATCCAGTGCCACCCTGCTAATGGGAAGCAGAGACCAGAGAGGTTCTGTAGTGAGAAATCCATTTCTGGTATGCTGGTTGGTGCATGAGATATGCCAGCTCTGCTTGCCATTGAAGCACCGGAGACCATCGAAGGCTGCTTTTCAGTAACAAGCTTCTGAAACTCGCTGTTTGTTTGTATAGATGGTGAACTGTGCCACGGATGCACCAGAAGAAATAAAAGCAAAGAAATAAAAACAAAGAATAACATCTAGTGGGTTGCAGAATGGAAAAACATCAAGCTATCAAACACATCTTCCCTTCTGCATCCCAATCACAGAAAGCCCCTTAGCAGATAGATTCACTTCTCCAACGCTTCGAGGCAATGGAGTATCCAGACTTTGTGGCTGATACGTTAATAATTGGTGCAGGAGGAGATGAGCTTTTTAGCTTTGGGAAGCATTGCCAAGAGGATGGCTGCTGGCGGACGTATCATCCAGGCTTGTCAACGGTGAGACCTCAAACCAGAGCTAAAAGGGATGAATGGAATAGAGTAGAGTAGAGTAGAGTAGAGCAGAGCAGAGCAGAGGGGAATGGAATGGAATAGAATGGAATAGAGTAGAGTAGAGTAGAATAGAGTAGAATAGAATGGAATAGAGTAGAGTAGAATAGAATGGAGTAGAGTAGAGTAGAACAGAATGGAGTAGAGTAGAGTAGAATGGAATAGAGTAGAGTACAGTAGAATAGAATGGATTAGAGTAGAGTAGAATGGAGTAGAGTAGAATGGAATGGAATAGAGTAAAGTAGAATAGAACGGAATGGAGTAGAGTAGAATAGAATGGAACAGAGTAGAATAGAATAGAATGGAGTAGAGTAGAGTAGAATAGAATGGAATGGAGTAGAGTAGAGTAGAGTAGAATAGAATGGAACAGAGTAGAATAGAATAGAATGGAGTAGAGTAGAGTAGAATAGAATGGAATGGAGTAGAGTAGAGTAGAATAGAATGGAA
>NC_034412.1:97313995-97316242 GCF_002078875.1 Numida meleagris | reverse complement strand
CACTCAGAAGTTCTCACAGCAATTCAGGAGGTTACTGGTGGCAAACCAAACCCTTTCTGGTTTAAAATGGAACAAGAAAAGATCACATTTGGTGGTTTTGTGTTCCTCTTGTTTTCTGTCATCTTTGTGGGTGACACTCAATGGGCCTTTCCAACTACAGCTGAGATTTTTTTTTTTCTTGGTGAAACAAAGACAACGAACTTCAAACCTCACTGCAGATTGGCCAAGCTGAGTACTCAGTACTTGTCTCAGTGGAGTGGAAAATAAAACAAAACCCTCTCAAATCCCTCTGCCCCACGTTTCGGATTGATTGAGAACATTAAGAATATTAAAAAAAATGATTATGAAAACCCAGCTGAGCTTCAAACTTGATTAAACTTACTTAAACAATAAAAAATGCACTGAAAATGTTCAAATCAATCACCTTAGAAAAAGTTTAAAAACGGCCTGCTGGCAAATTTTGAAACAGAAAAAGGAAGGGTTGGAGCTTTCCCCATTTAGGTTTGTTAAAAAAATTCCGGCTTTCTCTGTTCCCCTCCCATTGTCCTGAGCTGTGACTGACTGTGTTTTGTAAGGACAATATTTGGGGCCCCAGCAACGATGGGGAGGCCTGGCATCACTTTGATGGGAAGGGAGAGCCCTCTCAGATGAAATATGCAGTGATTTTCCTGTGTAGATAAGCAAGCGTGGAGGAAGAGCTCAGCATCTGGAAGCTGCAGGTAGATGGAAGGGGAGTGGGAGAAGGTTGGAAAGACCCCAAATGTGGGCTGGAAAGAGGCAGAAAGGACGTGTGTGTCCCACAGCCCATGTCATGAGCCAGGATAAGCCCACAGCAAGTCAAAGTTGGCCTGGGGAGTGCCTTGGGATAAAGGCAGAGGATGGTGTGGTCCCATGAAAGAAGTATCCCTCAGCTAATGGGTCACTGACATCAGTGAAGTTTAGGTGTGTTTTGGAGATCCCCAAAGTCTGGATGAACAGGACTTTTACTGCTGTTTGACCAGTTTGTGCCCCAGTGGTCACCTTTGAGCTGCTCGAGTGAGCAGGAAAATCTCTACAAGTTGGATCCATGAGGAATAGCAGTGCTGGCACACGAGAGATTTTTGGTGGCTGCTTTTAGCCAACCATCTGCCCTTCACATCCAAGACAGGCCGTCCTTCTGTCCCACTTGCATGAGCGTAATGGAGCAGGAGGGCATGGGATTCTATGACTGTGCAACTCTATGAGTGGGCATGGTGGGGCTGGGTTGGACTTGATGGTCTTTGAGGTCTTTTCCAACCTTAATGATCCTGTGATTCTATCTGGCTTACTTCCCACCTTCCTACCAAAACACCCAGTGAAGCCCAGAGAAAAGCCTGCTCTGTCCTGGCAGCAAAACTATGGGAACAAGGGGCCAAGGACAAAGAAGGGAAAGGGAGCTTTGTCACTGATAGAGTTAAACAGTGAAGACCTTCCCCTCACCCCCACCTCCTCACCAGATCATTCCAGCACAGTAAATCACCCAAACCTTGACAGCAAGAGGGCTGCCAACTTGGACAGGAGACCAATGGTCATGACTGGTGTCCAGTCACTCTGGCAGGGAAGCTGGGGTAACGGAGCCAGCCCTGGGTTTACACAAATGCTATGCCAAGTTAATGCACGCGTGGAGGTCTGTGCTGTGCACGTGCATGAGGCCGTGGTGCTGCTGACTGCCAGTGCTGCCAGCACGCAGACCTCCAGGGGGAGGGCTGGGGGGCCAACCCTGGCGTGTTTTATGGTAAAAATAACCCCCCCAGTGAAGAAAATGAAATGCAGACTCCTTGTTTGCTCGGCATGAATGCCATGCACCAATGCGGGGGCCAGTGGAGGAAAGGGCTTTGTTCTGTGGCAGCAAGCAGCTGCTGTGAAGAGGAGCAAAATGTTTGCTGGAGGAAGAGGAAAGGAGGCAGATGCCACCCAGGGAAGAGCCTGCAGCCCAGGGCAGGCTGCATGGGGCTGCGTGCTGGGGCATCTCCCAGTGTCCTTGGGTTGGTTGGGAGCAGAGAACTGGGACTTCAGAGAGTGAGGAAGGAAGGTACAGTCAGGCCAGGGGCTCACGGGGGCCCCTGACCCCTCTCCAGAATGGTCTGGGAGGTAGAAACCTGGATTCCACCAGCTGCTCAGCATTTGTATAAGAACAGATCAATTTCTGTACATCTTCTTTTCCAAAAAAATAGTTCCCTTCCCTTCCCTTCCCTTCCCTTCCCTTCCCTTCCCTTCCCTTCCCTTCCC
>NC_034412.1:97203790-97313800 GCF_002078875.1 Numida meleagris | reverse complement strand
TTCTCTCTTCTCCTTCTTTCCTTTCCCTTCCACATTTCCTTCCTTTTTTCTTCTTTTTTTTCTTCCTTTCTTTTTTTTTCTTTTGCAGAAACCTCACCCAGCAGCCCCTTGGAGGGGGCCAATGGGCGGATAGCTGACCTTGCCTATCTCCCTCTTAAATCCTTCCCAAAAGAAAGACGACCCCAAACACATGGGATAAAAAAAAGGCTTAAAAATTAAAGAAAAAAAGAGAAAAAGCCCATTTTGGGGTTGGACTAGGTGAACTTCAGAGGTGCCTTCCAACTCCTACAATTCTGTGATTTAAAATTGTGGGAGTGCTTTGTTTCGACCTTTTTGGGCACGAAACTTTGCGATGTCCTGATTTGAAGCCATTCCCTGTTTCGAAATTTCCTTCAAGCTATTTTAAGAACTCAGGAAAAAAAAAAAAAAAAAGAAGCAAATAATCTTTCTTGAGAATGAAAGAAAACATTTCATTTCTGGTAGAATTAATTTTAAAGTTTTGTTTTTTTTTTAGAATCGCTGGTGAACTGGAAAATTCATTATTTGTTCTACTTGCCTTGTTGCCCCTGTTGGAATTTTTTTTTTTTTTTTTTTAGAATCGCTGGTGAACTGGAAAATTCATTATTTGTTCTACTTGCCTTGTTGCCCCTGTTGGAAAACACAGCCCAGGGACGTGGAACCATTTATCCCACTGCTGTCAGACCCAGGACCAGAGCTCACGTTGCCCACATGGCAGTTAAGTTGGCTAGGACACATGTTTTGATCCCCATTTGCTGGGCTTGGGTTGAGCCTTGCCCTGCTTGGAGCAACCAACCAACCATCCCTCCAAGGCCAGCTGGTGCCATCTGCAAGGTGGTAGGCTCCATCTCTGCCCCCCTCTTTATGGAGTAACAATGATAACAAAGGGATCTGGAGATATTTTTTGAACCCGTTCATCATTTCCATCCCTCTCTCTCGCTTGGAATAACGATGATCATCGCCAGATCGTTCGCCTTGATGGTGGATGTTCCATTGGGCAACATTTTCCAGCATCTTCAATGGGACCCGCATAACGAGGCACCCCCAGCACCGTGCATCTCCCCCTCTCGCACACTTAGAAGAAGATTTTCCCAAAATAGAGCAGCCTGGCTGCAGGTAACACAAAACAGCAAATTAATGACGTGCCGAAGACAACGGGGTCAATGCTGCCTTGTTAACCCTGTCAAGCTGATGAGGGCAAGGGAGCTGCTATGGGTCTGGCGGGGTCGGGGTGGCAGCGGGGCCCTGCTGTCATCAGCTGCAATGCCAATTTGTCCTTTGCAGAGGCAAAGTCTGGGGTGAGGGTGGGAAAAGCCGCCCCTCTGTCTTGCCTTAAGGCTGCACCTAGGGGATGACAGCGGGCACGGGAGCAGCCGTGGCACCCCTCAGATACATTTTCCTGAAGAAAAACAAAAACAATGATTCTTTTTGCAGAAGGAAGCCTCCAGCATCCTCCTTTGGGCCCCTTTATTGCCACGTTAGTGCATTACAGTGCCTTTGCGACTCACTTTGGCACCCTCGGCTGAGTTTCCCTGGGGTCTTTCGCCACTTGCAGAGCAGGGCATTGCACGCTGCTGGCCAGACTCTGCTCCTCCACCTGCGGGGGCTCATTCCTCACCGAGGTCCTTGGGGATGCTCAGGGGGGAAATTCAATTCTGCAGCAGCCGCAGGTGAATTACGAGCAGCAGCACTCAGCCCAGCAGCCCTATATTAGCTGGTGTGATATTAAAGCCAGCACATTTCGCACATAACTTTTGGAATGCGCCGCAGACCCTCGGTTTTAATTGGAAACGCAGTGTGAAAAGGTGTGTTTTGGCCCTTTGAAAGGAATGGGAGACAACGTGAGATCTCGGGGGAAGAGATGGGCATTTCTGCCAAAGCCACCGGTAACACCTCCAGTATGGAATTGAATGTTCTCAGCCTGGTCCCTAGGCGGGGAAACAGGTGTTACCTATATATATATGGTTATATATGAGGTTATAAATATATTTTTTAATCCCTAGCTCAGCAGCAAGCACTGCATCAGAGTGAGTTTTAGCTCGGGTGGAAGGACAGATGGCTGTGAGCACCGTGTCTGACGGGGGTGGGCGTGCAGAAGGTGCGAGAGGACAAACTGGCAGATCCCTCCGGGTGCTGGGGAAGTTGCTGTGCTGTCCAGGAAGCAAATGCAGCACAAATCCCCACCCCCTCCGACAGCTCCATCCCTCTGCTTCACCTCTCCCATTGTGTCCCCAGATCAGCGCCTTGTGCCTCCAGCAGAGCAGAGCATAGAATATCCCAAACTGGGAGAGACCTATAAGGTCCAGCACCTTTCCTTCTCTACCTCACCATCTGCTGCACAAGGACTTTCCCTCTCAAGGGATGACAGAAGAACCTCTCTGTTGTGCATGCATTACCTGGACCATTGATCATGCATCACCTGAAGAGTTGGACTCAACAGTCCTTATGGGTCCCTTCCAGTTGGGGATATTCTATGGCTCCACTCTTAATACGGTTCTCAGAGCTTGGTGGTGCTCTGTATCCAATGAGCTTTGTGCAAGAGTGATTGGGCTCTTCAAAACCACATCTGGATGCATCTCTTCTCTGCTGGCCACAGAAGGAGCCTGGGGAAATGACTTTGCATGGGGCTGCCTGCCCTATAGGTGTCCAAAATAGCGTGAAATGAGCTGTGTTTTTGGTGCTGAGAGGTCTCTGTGGGGCAAACCCAAGTCACTGCGAGGAGGGATCTTATCAACCACACGTTTTGGCATAGGCTCCCATGCCCTGCATGAGTCCCAGCACACAACCTGAGATGTTCTTTATCTGGGCCATCACCTTCCTGGCCACGTGTTGGCCTTTGGGTGCCTCCCTCATCGTAGCAAAGAAACACCAGCACTGGCAGGGGATTTACGTGGGTAACAACAGCTAAGTGCCTGTGCCCACTGGTTTCCTCCAATGTCATCTCCCTTTCAGGCTCTTCCCTGCTCCAAGGAGCACAGATTTCCCCTCCCTCCCCTCGGCAATGCCCTTGGAAGAGCAGTGTGGCTCTTCTTACAGCTCTGCATCTATTTTTAAGCCTCCTGAGGACAAGCCTGCATGAGGAGGAGAAGCCCAGCTGTAAGGGGAAACCAGAAGAGAAGGTGCCAAGCAGACTTCGGTCTCCCATTTATGCATAAAACAATCTCTCAGAAATTGGTTCCAGATAAGGGGTGACCTACTCGGTCTGACAGCTGTGCCTCCAGCAGCTGCCACTGCTCCAGCCCCGACTGCATCCAGATGTGCCACCCCTGCACGCTGCTGCCAGCACTGCGAAACTTTCCACGGCGCCGTGCTCGGCAGCCCGGGACCAGACGTGCTGACATGACGGATGACTTGTTCCTCCATCCCGGCCTCTGGAGGGGTGATATTTTTGGGTGCTTGGAACGTCATGACAGCTCAGATCTCAACGGCATCACGCGAACGTCGACTATCTGGTTGCTCCTGAATAGAGTGGGCCGGGTTTTTGGAAGACTTTCCCCATCTCCAGTGCTAATTGTGATGGTTGATCACCATCGTGGTTGCTCCCCATTGCCCTGGGGCCCCTCCGTCTGTCTCCTCTGGGTGCAAGCCCTTGAACGCCTGTGCCTGGGAGGGCTTTGATTTCGATTGGAGCTCCTGTGGAATGAAACAGATGAACCCATCTGGCGGGCAACTCAGAGGAAGGGAGCCCGCATCTAGGAGATGACAAAATATTTCTGTGGTTAAAAAAATAAAATAAACCACACCGTAAAAGACAGCCCGTGGAATAGTCATTTCCAGAGATTTCTGCCTCTGTGCCATACGGAGTTGGCTCAAAGTCTATTTCATTGAGGACTGTCCAGACTAAATGCATTGGCCTCGGGGCCAGCCAGTACCAAGTACCAAGAGCACAAGACCCCTCACTCATTCAGAGCTGGTGCTATGCTGTCCCAAACCAGAAAACCAACGGGCAAAGCATAGAGGAGAAAGGCAGGACAAAGCAGCAGAGAAGACAGAGCAGTGGCAACAAACCCAGTATTTTTCCAATACTTTTCCCACCAACCAGCACTGCTTTTATCCCATGAAAAGGCTGGAAGAAGCATCCCATCATTTTCTTCCCACTCAAGTGACATCTCCTGCCACGCAGAAGATGATACCATAGCAGCTTGCACCACAGGCAGTGACCACACCGGGCAAAGGGATGGGGACTGAGTTCCACATGATCCTGGCCATCTTTTGGAACCTCTGCTGTTTTCTTGTGAGATGCCCTGCTCCACATACCCCAGCCTATAGTATTGGTGATGGACCTGGCTGGTAAGGTCATCTGTAGGATTCCAGACCAAGGCTATCAGATATGAGCAGCAATAGGAACGGGTTCTCCAGGCTCAGATATTCCCTATTTTCTGCACAAGTCCTGTGGCACAAGCCCCATGGATCTCAGTCATTCAGTGCTTTAATTTGTGGATTACATGGCAAGGAAAGTTGGTCAACAAGGGTGTACAAAGTCCTCTTTTTAAATATGGAAATTGCAGGGTAATTTGGTGAAATACTTCAGGAATTTGGATATTTCCTTGCAGACAAGATATCTTCCTAGCTGTTCACCAAATATTCTGGCCAACAATTTCTTCCATGGTAAGGGAGTGTTAAATAGTCCTCAGAAAGGGGATTTTAACTGAATATGGGAACACAGATTAAAGTGCATAAAGTCTCCCATCTACGTGACCCAAGGGTTGATACTTAGTCATGTGCTGGAGCCAGCAGAAGAGCAAGGATCCTTCAAATTTCTGTCATCCCAGCTGAGAGATTACCAGTTCTTCAGCTGTCCTTGTAAATCTTCTTGCTGTGGAAAAGAGAGCCAAAATCCAGCTGGCATTTGTGTTCTGTGGTTTGGTAGATACTGCCAGAGGAATGGGAAAAATGGCACCAAGAAAGAAATCCTCTGCTGAGAGAAGAGTAACAAATAGATTTCCCTGGAACTAAACAGACAGAAACCCTGCGAGGAGATGTCCCAGGCAAAGCTCCTGGGTTTGCTGATAACATGATGGGGAGCCCCAGCAAAGCACAGACCTCTTCAAGTGTCCAGCAGGTCATAGGAACAAATAAATTGCTCTGGTGTCACAGCAGGAGTCCTAGAGCCAACTGGAAATAGTTGGGTTTCACCCAGAGGCTCATTCAGCCTATGGGACAGCCCCTCTCAGAGCTTCTGAACAGATGACCTCCTGGCTGGTAGCATCTTCTGGGGGAGGTCTGTAAGTAATTCTGGCCTCACGGGACAGATGAGGTAGCAGGACAGGTCTCCCCACACAGTGGGATCTTTGGGTGCTGTTTCATCTGCCCACACCGGGTGAAATAAGACCCCCTGAAGAACACTTCAAGTAGCACAGATGGGGTGCTAGGAAGCTGGAGGCTGGTACACCTGGAATGGGGTGAGATAGGGCAGTGCCTGAAATACCAGGGGCTAGTCCTGTTGAGATGAGTGCTCTTCCACTAGGGCATCCACACTAGATTTAATACAGACCTAAAGCTCACATCAGTCTTTGGGTGCCCTGACAAGCTTGGAAGTCCTGGAGGTTGCTTTTAAATTCAGTGCAAGGGATTTGGTTTAATCAAATCCCAATAGATAAAGCAGAGAAGGGTTTCACGCTGACCTGGTCCTCATTCCCCTTTTTTTCATGTAGGACAAGATAACCCAACCCAACCCAAGACAAGAGAAGACAACCCAACCCAACCCAACCCAAGATAACCCAAGACAACCCAACCCAACCCTACCCAACCCAACCCAACCCAACCCAACCTAACCCAAGTGAGGTCTCTTGGCAGCCACCTGGAGCCCCACAAGAGCATCCACGTTGGCAGCCAACACAAACCACACCAAAACGAGCTCCTGGTGGCTGCCAATATTGGGGGAAGTATTTAAGGCCACAAAGCACCCACAGGGTTTCTCAACACAGCTGTGCCCTTGGTCCAGTTTGCTCTTGCAAGGGAGAGCTGCTGATTTTAGGTTAAAATGAAGTGCTATAGTGATGCTTGCAGAGGCAATGCAACCCCAGGGAGGACGTCCTCGCTCCCTGCTGCTTTTCCATCTTCTTCTGTTTATGCCTTCCTAATGAATGCTCATTAGCAGCATTGTTTGCAGCTGTTGGCAGAGGGCATTTTTTGTCAATTTGCAGCAGGGGCTTAAGACAAGAACGAAAAGCAATGCCTGGCTTTAATTTAAAGCAAGGCCACGAGGCATCTGTGGCTCTGGGTACAGTAGGCAGCTGATGGTGTGGAGGACTTCAGTTTCAAAAGAGCCTCGTGGTGCTGCAAGTTTTGGAAGCCTGCTTGCAGTTTCATCCCTATCCCCCTCCCCCCCCAAGAAGAAAGAAAAGAATGTACTCCCAGTGTCATTGAGATTTCATATTGAAAGGCCAGATTCAGCCCAGACAATCTGGTATCTTTAATCCTATATATGGTCATGCAGTTTGGACCCTTTTTCCTTCTCTCTTTTTCCTTTTTCCCCAAAGGGTCACGGCTTGTGAAAAATCACAGTTGGATGCCATGGGAATCTGACCCATTCTGGAGTCTGGGTGCCATTCCCTGCTGCTCCATTAATACCTGTTGCAAAGTAAATGATGGGGTCACCTTGCTCCAGAGGCAGTTTGGGATCATTTCCACCTTTAGGCTGTTTCCCATGCCCCGAGTGAGACCTGCAGGAAAAAAAAAAAAAAGAAAGAGGAAGTAAAACCAAACCAAAACAGCTTTCCTCTTATCAAAATGAGTGAAATATTACATCAGTGCATGGTTGTAACGGTTGATTTTCTTCTCGTTAAAGTTTCTGGGAGGAGATGGGAGATTTACTGGGAAGAGTGCTGCTGTGTTTGAAGAGTGGGAAGGTTTGAGGACTGTAGCAGTAGTTTGTCCTGCATCTCCCCCCTTAATGAAACCAATGACAAATCGAATGGAAGTGCTGAAAATTGAAGTATTTTCTACCCCTTTCCTTCTACGAAGTTGGAGTTCCACCTGGATGAGTTCCGGATGCATCTCCTGCCTCAGGGCAGGACTTTGGCCGTGGGAAATGCCGTGGACCCCAAGCCCAGCACCCTCGGAGTTAACTTCAGTAATGATTTACCTAATTTAAGCAAAGAGCTTTGATACGAGCACTCCGGCAGAAGGACGGATCCGCGCGGTGTGCTGAGCGAGGCGGCTGTTTTTAGCCCAGCAATAGCACAGCCATCGCTGAGCATCATCTGTTCGTGCTGGATTCCCACTTAGAAAACCAGAACCTCCTTCTATCTGTGCTTCTATCTGGAATTTGATTCTTGGCTAAGAAAGCAGGCTTCCTGACAGTGCTTTAATGCTCACTTGACCCAAATCCAACTTCACTTCATCTTGGCTTCCTCAGTAAGAGTTTTCCCCTCTCTGCTGTGTTTTATATGCTTTCCATGCCCTGACACGACCCCCATTAATTTCAGCGTAAAAAACGTTTGTCTGAAGACAAGAGTTCCTCTGGCTTTTTTCACCTTTTTTTCCTCCGAACCTCTGCTTCTGGGCTAATAAGTTTTTACGAGTTAAGTGATTTCTAGTGACTAATTTGCGAGCCCCGTTCATTATTTCCATGTCGGGATTTTACTGGGGAGGTAAACAAGTAACATTTGTGGCCGTGCAGCCCACGGCCCCATTAGGTCCATTTACCCATTACCTCCGAGCCTGGCTTCTGTTTGCCCCATGTCCTGAGGCCATGGAGAAGGGACATAATGCCTTCCCAGTGCCTGCACCTGGATGGAAGGAAAAAAGGTTATTTTGGGTGCACATGTCTGGATTTGGAGCTTCAGCTGCTTGCTGTGCCCATGAAGCTGGGATGAGCCATGCCACCAGGTCTACCTCTTCCCCAGCCCATTACAGCTGAAGGCCAAGTGTTTTCCCTTTGAAATCAGACAGGCTCTGGGTTGGCCTTGATGGGAGCTGGATACAGCTCCTGGCTCCGTTGTCCCTGCTCTGTTCTGTTTAGCTCCCTTGTACCTAAACATGACCTCACCATGAATCCCACATGAGCCGTAGTTTGGTGACACTTAATCCAGTGGAACTTTACCCATCTTTTGGCCACGGGTTCAGGACCCGTCATGCTGCCATCAGAAAGCTTTTGGGCCTGGGCTGAGAAAAAAAAAAAGAGGAAAAAAAAAAAAAAAAAGAAGGAAAAATCCATCCTGTGCCACTGCTACAGCATCTTGAATACATTTTTCAGAGTGACTGACGCGTCCAAGTATCTTCCACCCAACCACAGCCCTTTCCGCATTTCATCTGCCTTCGGTTCCTGCCCTTTCTGCATGGCTTGGCATTTACACCTCTGCACGGCACTGGGATGAATGCAAACACTCAGGAGCATTAATGGGCTGTGCACGATGCTCAGTGCCACCAAGAGTAGAAACGTGTCCCTCATGGCCAAACAAAGCAGAGCACTCCTGAGGGTGCTGAGCAGGATTCAGATGCTCCCCACTGCTTTGGCAGGGAGAAGGAGCTGGGAAGCTGGCTTTGCTCTCCAGGGAATCCCAACTGGATGGGTCCAGCTGCCCTTGAAACAGCCCTGTCCTGAGCTCCACGTGGCTGGTGGATCCCAGATTTCAGAGCTGCTTTGGGCAGCAAGCAGCAGGCTCAGCTTGGAGCTCTCAGCAATGCCCTGAAAGGAGGTTGGGCTGAGGTGGGGGTCGTCCTCTGCTCCCAGGTAGCAGCGATAGGACGAGAGGTGATGGCCTCAAGTTGCACCAGGGGCTGGTCAGGTTGGATATTAGGAAAAAATTCTTCTCCAAAGAGCAGTGATGCACTGGAATGGGCTGCCCAGGGAGTGCTGGTGGGGTCACCATCCCCAGGGGTGTTCCAGAACCATGGAGGTGTGGCACTGAGGGATATGGTCAGTGGGCATAGTGGGGTGAGTTGGGGTTGCCCTTGGGGATCTCAGAGGACTTTTCCAACCTGAATGATTCAATGACAGCCCCATGGGATATTGTGCTCACAGGTTCTGCCTCTGCTGCCCACCTCCCTGCTGGGCATAAATACCAGAGTTATTCCAATGATTCCACACTTGTTGTGCCTCCGTTTTTTTTGGATGAGAAAATGGCAACAGTATGATTTCCTTCTCCTCTGCCCCTTGGCTTGGTGTTTTATCTCTGGTGTACCAGCCACTTTGGCTGAGCTTATGCAGCTTTGTCACCTTGGAGGTCCAAGGCAGGCAGAAGAGCAGCTCTGGCCTGAATGGGAGTTCAGCACAGAGACAGAGGGCAAAACCTTGATTTGCAAGGTGGTAAAACCTCTAATTTCTTAGGCTTCTATTATTTCTATTCTTTTCTCAAACACCCGATTGCCATGAGCAGGAGAAATGCGTCTGCACAATGCTACTAGCGGGAGCCTGGCATGGCTATGGGTCCTCCCTGAAAACTGAGCAAAAGAATCATGGAATCATAGGATGGTTTGGGTTGGAAGGGACCTTTAAGATCACCTTGTTCCAACCCCCTGCTATAGGCAGGGGCACCTCCCACTAGACCAGGTTGCTCACAATCCCATCCAGCCTGGCCTTGGGGCTGCAAAAATCAGAAGCAAAACTCAGCCTGTTTGGAGGGGCACCATGGGGGAAACACACACGGCATGCAGGTTGTGTGTAAGAATTTGTGCAAATGCCCAGATTTGGAGGAATCCGATGTTCTAAGGAGCAGCGGAGTGGATTTATTGTAAATGGAGAAAGGTGGATAACTGAACTTTCTTTTCAGCAAACGACCTGAAAAACTTGGGGCTGGAGCAGATTAGGAAATTTGGTTTTATTGTTGTGGGGAAAGCAAGAAATCTTTAAGAAATCAAACCAAACTCACAATAATAGAGAAAAGAAAGTTTATTTTTATGTGTTTTTAAGTGTTTATGCGTGTGGGGAATTCAGCAGAGCATTTGGTTTTGACATGAACCGAAAAGTTCCCTTTTCCTTTCAGATTGTGGAACTCTCCTCGACAACCATTACTTAATTAGCCATGACAAAGCACAGCTTCTAATTGTTCACCCTGAAATTGTTTAAAAATGGGTGTGACTCATTGCAAAAGGGGTTTTATGATGGAGAAAGTCTCAGGTTGGGGCACTGACCTCTGCATCTCTCCCCATGCCACCCCAGTGCAATCTTGGTTCCTCTCTGCTGGGAGCTGTAGGAACAAGAGCTGCAGGTTGGGTTTAAGCCTTTGGGCATTTGAGGCTGCTGATCTCTCCCCCTGGACCGTAGACAAAGAGAAGAGAGCTAATTCGGATGTTTTTGGATAACTAAAAGTAGGTGAAAAGTTACCAGTCATCTCGAGTGCATTAAAGAAGTGGGGCTCCTTGGGTTTCTGGCTATGCAAGGTGCATTACTCAAGCTTCGAGTCACTGCTTGTTTCTGGGTTCTCACATAAATCACCATTCCTGGGCAAGGGAGCATTGCTGCTGGGATGACACACGGGGAATGAGACACATGGGGAAGGATGATTTGTCAGGCTCTGTGGCGTTTCCTATCATATTAGGTCATCTAACCATATTAGGTCAGACCAATCAATGAATGCCAGGGTAACACCAGGGTGTGCATATAGCGAGGGATCTGCAGAGAAGCCTCCTTGACTCCAGTGATTTGCAAATCAGGGCATTCATGGAACCAGAGCATCGTGGAGTCATTAAGGTTGGAGAAGACCTCCACGATCACTCGGTCCAGCTGTCAACCCATCGCTACCCTCAGAATCATAGAATCACAGAATCATTCAGGTTGGTGAAGACCTCTAAGATCCCCAAGTCCAACCCCAACCCATCCCCACCATGCCCACTGACCGTGTCCCTCAGTGCCACATCTCCATGGCTCTTGAATTTCAGCAGTGGGTTCACCTCCAAGAACCAGCTTGCCCATTGCTCTGTGCTGATGGAGATGACGACCAGGCCAAGACCTAAACACCAAGACCAGCTTCGCAAACCTCTCACGTGCTGAGGGACGGGTGCTCAGAGGCTGTAACCAGGAGACCCATGCAACGTGTACCACGGTCTTAGATTCTCTCTGCTTCCCCTTGTAGATGGCCTCAGCAAGAAAAGGAGTGCTGGGTAGATGAACGTTGGGTCCAAGCAAGCAGAGACAAAGGGGAAAGGCCCCAGGTGAAAGCTCCTTCCAGCTTGCTGAGCACCACCACGAGACATCACCTCACCAGCCTGCAACTCACCCACCTGGGCAACCCCACACACCTCTGCCCGAGGCAGACAACAGCCTAGGAACAGCCCCTGGGAGGCTGGTATTAAATTTGGAATTTATCAGTAAACGCTATTCTTAGAACCCAGTAGCTGAGCTTGATTTTAATATTTTTTAATACCCCTGGCAGGTAGCCATGGTTAAATCAATCTTGATTTTAAGCTAAATAAAATCGCTGCGCATACGCAGCTGGCTGCTACAAAGCCGTGTTCAGGTTTTTTTTTTTTTACCTTTTCATTATAAAAAATAAAAGCAAAGCCACAAAATGGCTCTTATTAGCGCTTTATGGTTTATATAATATAAAAGTCTTTGCTCATATTTACCCTGGATGGTAAAGGCAGTAATTGTGAACCATGATGGAGGGCTCCTTGCACCTGTAGCCTGAGCTGTCACAGGGGTTCATAACTCAGTACTTTGCCTCCTCTCTTGTCACGAGTGGGGGAAACTGAGGCAAAGGCAGCACCTGGGCTGATGAGATAACACATAGAAGCATTTATGTGTTATTTATTGCTACAGCTCTACAGCTGATGCCCGTCAAACCTGAAAAAGGCAATGGAGCTGCTCTGCTGCCAGGTGATGCTGGTTGTGGAAATGCTTGCTTTCCTCTAAAATGAAGCAAATCAGGGGTGGATCTGCTGATGTGCACCGTGACTGGGGGCTGACTTTGGCCTGTCCATCACCCAGTGGCAGTTAGAGGAGCTTCATTCATCAAGTTCTTCCAGTCTTGCTTTTGCTAAGCTCTCCTCCCCATCCACTTGCAGTAGAGGAAGTTGGGTTGAGTGAATTTCCACCTGAAATGACAATTTCTTGGCTCTTGTCTTTGCGATACAGTTGAGCTGAGTCTCCGGCTCCATTTCTATCCCACCCCTTGTGGAGAGAACATCACCATGACCGTCCCTGGGAGGATTCATCAAGGAAAGCAGCGAGCAGCACAGGTAAGTTCCTTGCTGCTAAGAGCACTAGGGCTGAAACCCTGATGAACGCAGGCACCATTGCCAAATCCCAGCTCTTCCAGCTGGTCAGGAAGGTTATCCAGCCTCAACCCAACCTGGAGCTTCCCACCTGACAAGTTGTAGGTAGGACTAACGAATGCCACCGAGCAGGCCCAGCCTCCCCCAGGACCCTCAAGTCATTTCTTCCACTGCTCGCCGCTCTCACCCTGCGCTACGAAAATAGAAACTTCCACAATGAACTCAACTTTATCCCACTTGTCTGCAAGCCAGGATTTAGGCTGCGCTATAAATTACGAGCCCAAGTCAGCTTGTGCCAGCCCTTAATTTGCGGTAACTTTATCCCATAAATGCCCCCATTGTTCGGTGAGGTGACACTTTTGCTTTCATTTCTATATTTATAACTTGGTTAATATCCCCTTTTACATAAGTTTTCTTGGATAACAAAAGTCAGCTCGCTGCCCTCTTCCTCTCCTTCCCCATCCCACCTCAGCTCTCATCCCGCTGGATAGGAAAAACACTAAAGAGGGAAAGAAAGTGAGCTGCCAAAGAAGAGGTGACTCCAGCCTTGTGGAGAGCATGGCTTTCCTGCGCGGCGATGCAAACGAATGTCCACTGCATATAAAAGTCAACATCACTGGGCATGTACCAATCCAACCAGTGGTCCTTAAACCTTTCCAGCCCTTAGGTTGGGTATTAGGAAACATTTCTTATCGGAGAGAGTGGTCAGGCACTGGACAGGCTGCCCAGGGAGCAGTGGAGTCACCGTCCCTGGTGGTGTTCCAGAACCATGGAGATGTGGCACTGAGGGCCATGGTCAGCGGGCATGGTGGGGGTAGGCTGGGGTTGGGCTTGGGGATTTGAGAGGTCTTTTCCAACCTGAATGGCTCTGTGATTCAAGAGACCGTTAGGAGCCACCTATGGGATGCTTGGTGGCACTGAGGGGTGTATGAGGGCTGTGGTCTCCACTTTGGGCTCAGGAACTGGTTCCAGTTGGGAACGGGGAGAGGCTGAGCCTTCACCCCTCAGCCTTGGTGCTGCAGCTGGTTAAGTGAGCTGGCGTGCCTTCCTCGGAGCTTCACGTGGACCTTGTCTATCTGGCTGGTGACTCAGGGCTGCGGGGGATTTCTGCTGCCCGCAGGACCCTTTCCAAAACCTGAGGACTGCTGGGCTGTGTCAGCAGCCAATGTCAATTTGACATTGATTATTTTAATCCCCTGAAGCAGGCAAGTCCAATAACCCCTCCCAGTGTGATGGAGGCCAGGAGAACGCCCAGGAGGCCCAGGACAGAGCCTGGGTGTTCCACAGCAAAGCCTCTCCCAGCGTGGGAGGCTTGGATCTCTGCTCGAAAGGCGGGAGGCTTGAAATCCACATGGAGGGAAATGCCAACATCTTGTGACTGCTGCTTTGATTTTGCTTGCACCCACCTCTTATCACCGCTCCTTGGTTTCTGCTATGAGGGACTAAAAAGTTTGTGCATCCCATATGCAGAGCCACAGCAGCCAAGGGCTGGCCTGCTGCTTGCAGGTGGGTACCACTCCATCACCTCCTCCAACGCTACGGCCCATCATGAGACGGTGTTCTGCTGCTCTGTCTTGGGGAAATAGGGCACAAGCAATGCTGCTGAGCAGGATGCAAAAGGGAATGGCAGCTTGCCTGCCCCGCTCTCGTGTTTTTGCCACGGGACACATGGAGACACGTCCATGCACCCAACCCTTTGCACAAACACGTGCACAGGGACACAGATGGCTGAGGAGTTAAAGGGTGGCGTCCCGAAGGAGAGGCTGCCTCACCGAAACACATCATTGGCACGGGAGTATTTTTGCCTCCTGACCATTTCTGAATCCAAGATTTTCCTTTCTTCTGGAACAGCTGCTTTAACCTTTCGCAGACCCGAAATACAGCCCGTGCACCAAACGCAGACACAAAGCCATGCACGCTCGCACGAAGCAGATAACGATGACTAAGCCAGGCCATGGCAAAGCCATGAGCAGAAGGGGAGCGCTGACAGATGTGGGAGGCAGAAAGCATTGCTGATTTATTTATTTTTCTTGCTTTAGCAAAAGAGAGAGAATTTATGACCCTTCCCCAGGCCGGAGCTGTCAGGCCTGGGCGACGCCTGTCTGCGTCACCAGTTTGCATTCTGCTTGCAGAGCCCCTTGCCCTGTTGCACCCCAGTCCTTGCTTGTGAGCTTGGACGTTGCTTAAGTCTAACTCTCCCCAGTTCAACATGGCTGTTATGCTGGTTCTTAATGGAGATTTTTCTCCTTGCCATAGCAGAAATGCTCCTGTGGATGCCACCTCTATGGGTGGCATGGGTCTCTCGTGCCTCGTTTACCCTTTCTCAGGAGAGGAGGATGACTCCTACTTCTGATCTATTGACAGAAAGCACTGCGGAAAAGCAAAGTACATTTCCACTCTCTTCTACTGCTTGCTCACTGATGGCACACGTCCTTCCTGTCCAATGACTCACCTCGCTAAGCCAACGAACCGGAGGTACGAGCCTCACCGCGGAAGATAATTTGGAATTAATTCCCTGCGATGACTCTTATTACTAAACCCTTTCGATGGGCTTTGCGCTCATTGCCTCTTCCAGGTGCGTTAGCAAACGAGAAAACGAGGTGCTTGTTGGGGGAATGAAGAGGGACAGTAGGGGAAGAACCAGTCAGCAGCGTGTTCTGGAAGGCTTTGGAAGCCCTACAGCAGGGCAGCCTCCACTGCCGCTTCCATCGTTCAAGAGCTGCTTCTTGCCCTGGCTGGGTTCTTATTTTAGTTAAACTGCAAGGGAGCAATTTGCGGAACGCTTCATCAGGGCTCAAGCATCTGTGAGTTCCTGAGAGCCTTCAGACAACGTTGCTGGCGTTTATTTTTAACTAAGTGAGTCAGGGCAGCTCATGACAACTCTCCTTGTGCATCTAGCTCTGGCTGCCCGCTGCCCGGGGGATGGGTTCCCCGTGGGGTCCTGCAGCACTGAGGGTGCATCACTACGCCCTTCCCTCTGCTCGTAACCACCAGACAGGGAGAGTCCCTGCCCTGTACCAGCCTGGAGTGGAAGAGGGTGGACAGATCCTTCTGTGGGATGGATGGGTTTTGTGAGCCCAAGCTCCACACCCAGCTCTGTGCGTGCTTTCTTTGACTTGTTGTCTCTCAATCCCACCTGAAGACATTCAGGTTTAGCTGTGTTCATGGCACCCACCCTCTGCAGGTAAGGGGAGGTGAGGGCAGAGGCAGGAGAGCCTGGGGAGCAGTTCAGCCCACCAGAGAGAGGTGGAGTCCATTGCATGACCCAGATCTTAATTTGCAAATTGGCCTCTCTTGCCACTTGCCTTTCCTTCCCCTAGTTGATCCTCGCAGGTTATGGAGGTGCTCAAGCTCTCAAAGAAGGCTTTGTGCTTCCAAGCAGCTTCCTTCGTGCTGAGAGCAGCTCCCTCACAGGAGTGTCCCAGTGATCCCCCTGAAGGTATTAATTGATTCTCATTATGAGAGATTCTCATAATGGCTCTCATTAGGGATTTGGTCAAACAGAAAGCCCCCCCAAACCTCCTGTGGGATGTTGGGCGTCTCTCCCATCCTCCATATTTCCAGCTTCTTCTCGCAGACACAGTTTGCTGGAAGGAATTTACTGCTATAATGATGAAAAGCCATTGAAATCCCAAGTGGAATGGAACTGGATAGGATGGAATAATACCCTGGGAGTCCAGGAGGCAGGCACAAGGAGATGCCTGTGTTGATGCCATTCTGCTGTCTTCTCCTATCCCACTGTTCCTGATTTCTGCTCTGCTTTGGCCTCTCTGGCTTCTGGTAGGTAGTGGTAGGACAAGGGGAATGGAGCTTGGTGATCCTTGGGATCCCTTCGAACCCAAGCCATTCTACGATTCTCTGATGATTCTCTCTCCTCTCCTTGTCCTCCAGCTCTGCAGCCTCCTCCCTCTCCAAAATCCCACAGCCTCCAACGCACACAAGGTAGTGCCATAGGGTGGGTGTTACCCACCACTGGAAACCCGGTGTACATGTAGACGCAGTCACATGAACCCATGGAAACCCCATCTCCCCAGGGCTCCCTTAAACACCCCAGACCTCCATCATCAGCAACAAACCCCACATTGCATCTCCCATCTCTGGGTCACGGTGGGGAGGTGGTCGGGAACCAAACAGAAACAAAACCCAAACCCAACGAAGCCACTCGAGAGGCAGAGCTGCTGGCGGAGTTCAGCAGAATGTTCTCGGGTAACAGCAAGGTTAGTTGCTCCCCCGGGGCAGGTGGGTTTGCTTACTTACTATTAGTTTCATACTAGAAAAAACATTTACTGGAATTTTTAGTGAATTATGCTCAGACGTGCCTGTGGTCAGTGCCCCGTCTCACCGGGTTGGTGTTACCGTGGCACAAAGGAAAACAAGCTTTCCAGGGCTTCCTCTGGTCAATAAAAAAAAGCCATAAATGAAATATATGGGGCAAAACTGATAAGCGTGGAGCAAACACGGCTTTGTTCAGTGACCCACTGTCCAGCTCTCTTCCTCCCTCTTCCCCACTCATTTGATGGGCACGAGGAAGGCTAGCGCAATGCTCCATGGTTGATGAAGTCAACGATGCTGTAAGTACTGAAGGTTCAGATGTCCCCATTTTGGAGCTGATGTCCCCATGAGCTGCTCCAAATCCAGATGGATAGCTCAGAATGGAGGAATTTCACAGGTGTGAGGCAGCAGGTGATGGAGTCTCCATGCAGGCCAGTGGGCAGTTGGCCATGGCTATAGGGTGAATTTATGGGAGCCTAACGCAGCGGGTCCCCAGCCCAGATGAAGTTTCTTGAAGCTGGTGTGAAATGGATAAATAAAAGAGAAACTCTCTGTGCTGGGTCGGTGGGGTCACAGGAGCCCACAGCAAATTCAGTATGGTTGTTTCCACAGCAGGAACCAACTGTTGGAACATGAAGCTCCGAGGAGCTTGGTCGTGCCCTGCTGGAAGCCCTCCTGGCACTGGTGCTGTCCTGGAGTATGAGGTCCCCACGGCCATTGGCTGCCTTGGTGAGGTCAACGCAATGCCCATCAACTGTAAGCTGGTGGTGGGAGAGGGCTTCAAGGTCCTGCTTAACCACTGCACTCAACTTAATGCCTAAATTACCCTCAAATTAAAGATCCAGATTTGGATCTTGGGCTCTGACTCATGTATGTTTTTAAGAAACTGATGCCGGTACTGAACATTTGGATCCAATAAATCCCAGGGGCTGAGGATCTGCCTCAGACAGAGCCTGTTTGCTGGCATTCTGCTGAATGGTGTGCATCATCCTGTTGATGCATTCCTGTCTGGATGTGGTGCCCGACATCCCCTGGGTGGGATGTCACCCTGCTTCGACCCCATTTTAAGACCTAAGTACTGCCAGGATGAGTCCGAAGTCCCCACCTTTGTGTGCTGGGACTGTGGGATCAGATCACACCTCTTGATGTTCCTGTCTGAAAAACCAATGCTCAGCCCCTGCACAGAGGGGATGGAGCGACCTTTCCCTGCTCACTGCAGGGAGAAACAGATGCAGAACACAAGAGCCCAGGCACTTCACTTTGCTACTGACTCCCTGAGTGATTGTGGTTAAATCTCTTCACTTTTTCCATGCCCTCATGAAAAGTGAATCACAGAAGACTGAGGAGGAGGAATGAAGTGGGGTTCAGGAAACTCAGATTCCTTGTACTTTATTATTTATTTAATTTATGTTTGTGTTATTTCGTCTTTTCTCGTATCTCGAACCTCATATATCTTATATCTATCATGGAATCATACCTTACCTTATTTGACCGTCTTATTTTCTTTCACTGCTGTCCTCCCCTGCACAGAGCTTCCTGCTCCTCTGTTTCCTGCCTTGTGAGGGCTGGTGATGGCACTGTCCTTGGTGGATGGGGTAAGTGAAGGCGACTTCTGGCCACATAAAGGGCCCAAATCTCCACCATGGCTGCAGGGCTTCCTAGGGAGAAGAGATTCCTTCCCCTTCCCCTTCCCATACTGAATTCTAGCACGTATTGTGGCATCTTTGGGGGGTTTCTTTTCATAAAGGAAATAAAGGGAACAACAAAGCCCTGCTGTAATACATTGCCCACCTCTGCCCAAGATTCTCTTTGCATTCCCTGTAGCAAATTGGGCTTTCCGGCAAGGAGGGAAGGGGTAGGAGGAAAAGGGGTATGCAAAGTGGGAGAGGCACAGCTGTGTCTGCAAACACATGTCCTGCATGACTGGGGATGCATGGCTGGAATGCAAAGCCCATTTCCCCAGGCTGGATGCTGAGATAGCTGCACGCTGCCAAGAAAGGAACTTCAGAAGCTGAAGGGAGCGTTGGGCCTTTTACTGCCACTATTTTCCACTGCATTGGGTTGTGGATTTGGCAGCTTTTGGGGGAACTGGAGCTCTCCCCTTGGCCAGAGAACAGCAAGCACCCATGCAGGTCCCCAGCACGGTCCCTTCCATGGAGGTGAGCAGGATGGCTTCGAGGTGTGCAGAGCTCCATGCACCATGGCCCAGCTTCCCCCTTAGCATACGGCCAAATCCATATTCTCAATCCCCCATCAGCAAATGAGCCAATAGCCTGAGTTACAGCCTGAGATTCCTCCTTAGAAAAACAGATTCAACACGTATTTATAGTTATTAAATATTTGGTTAACTCTTGTTGGAGGCTCCATGAGGATTCGAACACTTGTGATTCCACCGGGCTCCACCTCTCTGTTCCAGTGACATCAATGGGGATTATTCTGTTCTTGTCGTTTAGATTGCTGTGCCATCTATGGCTGCAAATAATCCGTGCAACTTGTTCCCATCCAGCACAATTTCACACTGCACAAGTGAGACGGGGACTATCGTATTGTCAAGAACTCTCTGAGCTCTCCCTTCCCTGGGGCTATTTGGACTTTCGCAGGTTTTTACATTTGGTTTTGCAATCAAGAGAAACTTAATTAAAAAAAAAAAAAGAACGAAATAAAGAAAGGGAGAAGATGAAGAAAAAAAATCAGGTGGGAACTTTCAATCCCTCCCTCGCCAGACTGGCTGCGTGAGCACGAGATGAATTAGCCCTGGACCCAGCCATGCCCCTCCACATCTGTAACGCATCCATGGGTGCAGCTGCCACACTGCAGCACACCTTTGATCCCCAGGGCCGGCTCACAACGCTGTGCAATGCTCCCCCAAGAGCAAGGAGGGAGGGAACGACCCCAGCTTCCTGATGGGTGGAAGCCCTGGTTGCACGGAGGAGCTACGTGGGAGAAGGCCTGAGTGCTGCTGCATGCCGGGCTGGTGGTGATGGGTTGATGGTTGGGCTTGATCTTACAGGTCTGCTCCAACCTTAATTATTCTGTGATTCTATGATTGAGTGGGCATGGTGGGGAGGGGTTGGTGGTTGGACTTGATCATCTTGGAGGTCTTCTCCAACCTCGCTGATTCAATGATTTTATTCCAGTAAGGAGGGCAGTGTTATGCGCAGTGCAGAACAGGGGCTGGGCAGAGGCTGGTAGGTAGCAGAGCTTGTTTCTGGCTCTTTCTAACCCCACAGCCTCTTCTGGGCTCATCTATTGGATGCCCTTTTGCAAGGTCCAGGGAAGCACGGCTCAGAACTTCCCTTCTGTTGCTCCTCCAGCAGGAAAGCTGCTCGGTCGGGCATCACACCTTGAGCAGGAGACAGCTGTTGGAGGTCTCCTGGCTAAGAATCACAGAATCATAGAAACATCGAGGTTGGAATAGACTTTTAAGATCATCTAGTCCAAAAATCAACCCATCCCCACCATGCCCACTCCATCACAGAATCACAGAACCATTAACGTTGGAGAACACCTCCAAGATCACTGGGTCCAACCACCAACCCATTACCACCACGCAGCAGGAAGCAGCTCTGCACCCTGCCCCATCCCAAAGCTTCTCTTGGGATTTCCCCCCAGCTTCACCAAGGGAGATAGGGTCTGTTTAGAAACAGGAATGGGGTGAGAGCCATAAGGGGGTGCTGGGGTTGGTACCCAGACACTGGGACATTGCCTAACTCACGCAGAGTGGAGCAGGATGTCTGGAGACACAGAGGCTTGCAGAACTCCCTGTGCCTTTGCAGGGGGCTGGCCCCACCAGTATCGCAC
Source organism: Numida meleagris (assembly GCF_002078875.1). NCBI lineage: Eukaryota > Metazoa > Chordata > Aves > Galliformes > Numididae > Numida > Numida meleagris. The sequence continues at coordinate 97,293,550 of NC_034412.1, read as the reverse complement.
CCCAAGGATCACCACAAAGAGCTCTGTGGTTTCAAAGCACGGGGCTGAGGCTCTTTGCCCTCATGGGGATGGTTCCCTGGGATTTTGGTCCCTCTTGGGGTGGCCACGGATCTCTCAGAGGTGGCTGGGGAACAGGGAATGGGGTTCTCCTGGCTCTGAAGAAGGGGTAAGGGTGGGCTCTGTGCTTTCCTCGAGGCATGCACGTACGTGATGGCAAAGACGCGTTTTCCAGAGGAGAAAAGACATAAAGCAGAAGAAGAAAAAAAGGAAAAAAGGAAGAAGCAGAGAGGATTCCTGGTTGCACCAGAGGGAGCCCTTCCATTGCAGATGAGACAGAAATCAGGCTCAGGCTGCAGCTGGAGGCTAAACTCTACTTAATCCCTGCAGCCTTAGCTTCTCCTTCCAGCCTGGGACAGGGAGAGCCCTGTCCTTGGGCAGCCCTGGCACTATGCACCAGCAGCCTGGTACCCAGCACCTGGGGTGAGGCAGCTCCTGGTGATGTTATCCCCACCCCCAGCCTGTGCCCTGATTGGAAAATCTACCCCCCACCTCAGCTCCAGCATCCCCTCTCCATTTCACCCTCACTCAGGATGCTTTCCACCCCCGTTGGATGCTCTCAGCTCACTTGCCAGACTGGAGAGACTGCTGGAAAAAGGCTCATAGGCTGATGGGAGAGGAGAAGCCCCCCAGTTATCTCTGGAAAAAAGTCCTACCCAGGATGACAAATGGAGCCAAGAGGTCTCCGATGCCTGAATTGTCATTCTTTGATGAAACCTGAAGGTGTGGCTGTGCCTCGAAGATCCTATGTCAGGGCTGGGCACAGATGAGACTGTTTGGCTTCCAAGGAGCTGCAGCAAAGGCAGATGTAAAAAAAAGAGAGGCGAGAAGATGCCAGTGTGTTATTTTGGGACCCAGGAGTGGGCTGGGTCAGAAGTCAGTTTTCCGATGTGCTCAGGCATTGAAGTCCATCTCTTGGGCTTGCCTAACGGTCTTTTAAGGACCATCCTTGGGAATGGAGAATGGAGCACCCTGGCTCCACTCCCCTCTTCTCCCCTCTACAGTGTCCCTGCCACCACCTGGCAGACATATGGAATCACGGAATTATTAGGGTTGGAGAAGCTCTCCAAGAGCCCCAATCCCAACCCATGCCACCTTGTCCCCAGCCATGTCCCTCAGTGCCACATCTCCATGGTTTCTGTACAACTCCAGGCATGGAGACTCCACTGAGCCTCCCAAGCAGGTTTGTTAAAACACATTTGAACACAACTCTCCTATTGGAAAGATCTATTTTTCCTGGCTGATTTTCTGTCACCTTCACTGTGACCACTCCAGGACCTGCTTTCCAGCCCTTGGGTCGTCTCTGTGCCTGAAAGCACCATCTGCCCTTGTTTTAATGCCCCTCTCCTCCTGTTCCCTACCTCAGTGTCCTTGGCTTGTCACTTCATTCATTATCCCTCCTCTTCCCCATGTTTCTGGTTACACAGTTCACAGGTGGTGACACGGCGGATGCTGATTGAGATCATACAACCATTCAACCTGAATTTAAACCTTCCCCTGATGAACTTCCCATGAACCTCTCCCTCTGCAGACTGAGATCTGGCTTTCCATCCTACCCACACTGTATGACCTGTTCCATTTTTACTTTCAAATCCCAGTTTTTCTCTTCCAAACCCTACTCCTCACCTACTTCACCTCTCCTCAGACCCAGCTGCCCTCCATAACCCATTCATCCTCCAGTGGGAACACTGGGAGCAATGCTTGTCCATCTCAAGAAGCACATGGGCATGGGCAGCACCTGAGGGAGCTCTGCAAGCTGCTGTGCCCTGGTTTGGGCTATCATCATTTTGGGGCACAGGCTTTAAGCAGGAGTGAAAGGATATTTATAGCCCAGCCATCTTGAACCTGTCTTTGAGTCGTTTCTCTCCAGCTGGAATTTCTCAGCTGTAAGATCTTCCTTTTCCTAGCGTGCCAGGTAGCTTATTTTTAGGGAATGTGATTTTCGGAAATGGCAGAACCACTTTTGCTGGAACTTATCGAGAAAAGTGCTGCTTTTGGCAGACACAACGCGAAAAAGTTCAGACCAGAGAGCTGGAAAATGGCAAGTTCATGGTAGGTTAAAGTGTGTACAGCAGCCTTTAGGCCCTGCCTTAAAACCCAGCTGAATGTGGGCACCTCTCTGGACAGGCTGTGGGAAGGTAGATTACAAGAAATACTTGTTCTCTTTCTGAAGGAGCTGGCCTTCACATGCTGTTATTGGATCTGGCACCACACAGGACCAGTGTAGAAAGGAAGCAGGTTTCTGACTATTCATTGCCCTCCTGTAGAAGTAGGGGTGGTCGGACAGAACTGGAGCTTCACAGAGCCCAGTGGAAGTGATGCTGAAGATGTAGATTCAAAGGATCCTAGAATGGTTTGAGTTGGAAGGGACCTTAAAGCCAACCCAGATCCAACCCCTGCCATGGGGGTGGCAATGGGAGGTCAGTGGGACCTCCCCTTGACCAGGTGCCCAAAGGCCCATCCAGCTTCTCCTTGTCATTTTGGTCTTGGATTCCTCAAGGCAGTTATCAGGGACTGGCCCACCTCTGGAGGAGCCAGGTGAGCTTATGTGATCTCTCCCCACCTTATTCAAGAAACGTGTAGATGTGGTACTAATGGTTTGGTGGGGAAATACTGGTGGTAGGTGGGTGGTTGGACTGGATGGTCTTGGAGGTCACTTCCAACCTTGGTGATTCTATGATTCTGTGATTCTATGATTCTATGATTAATAAATTCAGGGTGCAGTGGTCTTCACGCTGCTCCTGCCAGCAGAACAGGGGAGTGGTGTGGCTTTGGCATTATTGACAAACTACATCATGGTCCCCAGCTAACCGCTGCCGTATAAGAACAAAGAAATGCCCAATCTGCCACATCAATGCAGGGACTCAGCCCTCCCCTCCGCGCAACGCTGGCGGCTCCCTGCCAGCAGGAGCAGCAGCCTGGCTGGCCAGTGTGTGCCTGCACTGCGGGGCTGGGAGCGCCGAACCCCAGACATATGGTTTAAATATTCTAATAGATGTGGTAATCCTTTTGGTTTCCAAATAATGTTATGGTCGAGTCGATTTATGGTAACGCTATCTTAAGCAATGAGGGCAATAAAAAAAGAGTTTTAAATGGGAAGAATTTTTTTTCCTTTTTTTTTTTTTAAAAAAAAAAAAAAAAAAAAAAACCCTTTTTTCCCCCCCCCCCTTTTTTTTTTTTTTTTTTTAACAGCCTTTTCTTTGTGCAGGAGTCAGGAGTGGAGACCCTGCCAAGCGCTCGTGCAGCGGACGCACACCTTGCTGTTGGACGGCCCATTGCGGAGCTGTCCCCGTGCCCACGCTGGCCAACCAGCCCGGTGACCCAACCTCTGCCTGGGGAGCAGCAGGGGTGGTTCCATCCTTATTTATTTGCTCTCACCAGCCGTTTCCACTGGCTGGAGCTGCCCGTTGGCTTGTTGCCTCTCACCACCCGCTCCTACAGCTCTTTTCTCTGGACATCACGGAGGTCTCAGGTGCCCACGCGGCCTGGAGGGGAGGTCATGTCCACCTTTCACGCTGTACCCAAGGCTTTGCCTTCTCCAGCTGCTCAGAATGAGCTGTGAAGAAGATACCTGAGCCCCCAAGGCAGACATCGCTGTGGCTGTGCGCCAGATGTTGGAACAGCTGACGGACAGAAGGAAACTCTTCACGCTGCCGTGAGGGGAAGGCTCTCCACGCTGCTCCCACTTGGGTGAAGACCATGATCTCATTCTTTGGGTCAGGTCCCACCTGCTCTGTTTGGTCTACAAGCTGTAGAGAAGAAACTGTAAAACTCAGATGCCAGAACTGCCTGGGATGGAGATCTGCCCCATCCCACTGGACAGTGAGTTCAGGTTTTCCCAAGACCCACCTCGGCCACGAGGCACTGCCGTGAGTTCCAGGCCAATGTTCTGATACATGAGCCTTCGAGCCCACTTTGAAAAAGCACCTCTTCAAACAAAAGCCCTTTTAGTCTTCATTATGGAGTCAAAGGCTGCTTTCACATCAGGCTAGGCCAGGTCAGGTTTCACGTGCTTAGAGATAAATGGCTTTGTCAGCAAACATCTTTTGTGGAATCTTTTTTTTTTTTTCTGTTTCTTTTTTTAATAATTTGAATTATTGGATTTCCTATGATTTCTCAGCAAGTAAAGAGGTAAAATGTGGAGTTATACATAGGAAACCTGAACGTTCAATTTCTGGTTTTCAGTGAATGTTATTACCCCTATTAGAGAACGCTAACCTTAATGGGACTTAAAGATAGCTCTTTTTATTGGTGAACTATAATAGAAAGTTTGGTCTGATTGATAGCAAAAGGTTTTCACGATATTTTTTTGGGCAGATCCGCTCCGAAATCATTCATATTGATACACGCCCAAGGGAATTTGGTTCAAGATTTTAGAAGAAGAAATTAGGAGGCACAAAGAGACCTCAGACTGGCCCCTGGGAGGGACTAGAAAAGGCAGACAGGAGTGTAGCTTCACGCTCCATCCATGAATCAGCACGGAATTTAGAGAACAGCCATGAAATATTCATCACAGGGCTCCCCCTCCCCTGCAGTTAGACAAGGCACCGGCTTGCGTTTTTTGCCATGCAACTTCCAAAGCTTTTGCCTCGGCATCTGCGGGTGCCTAAGACAACGCTGGCTGCTTTTCAGGAGCCCTGTGCTGCACCGAAGGAGCCAGCTTTGTGCTCGGTGTGTTGGTCCCCGCGTCCTCCAGGAGCCAAGGGTCTCCAGAAGCTGCCTGTTTTCAGCCTACGCGTGAAGCGATGGAACCGGTTGGTTGGGAGGGTGGAACCGCTTCTTGATGGCAATATCCCCTTGCTCTTAGGTGGACGATAGAGAAGCAAGAGGTGTGTGACCTGCTCACGACAAGCTTATTCACAGCGGCGGAGGAAGCAAAGCAAACTTGGTTCGAGTCCGTTGGAGCACAGCTCATGCAAGGATGCACTCCAGGAGGGATGGCTCCAGGCTTCTGCAGCTCCCAGACTGCCTGCCCGGCTCAGTCATTCTGGGAAAAGTTCATGGCAGACGATGAGGGAAAGCGTCCATCCTCCCAGCCTGCACACAGCACCTCAGCCTTTGCCCCCAGCCACGACAGCTCCTGCACGGACCCTACGTGGGAAGCACGTTCCACAAAGCCAAGGAGGAGATGCGCGGGACCCCACCTGCTTTTCTGTTGCTCTCTTTGCCAGCTCCCATGCGCGGCTTTCAGCTCCATTTTTTTTTTTTTATTGCGCCAGAAGTAATTCTGGAGTGCAAAGAACAGGGAGTTCCTTGGAGCTGGAAGAAAAAAAAAAAAAAAAAAGCCAAAAAAAACCCCCGTTAGCTGAACGTTGTCAGCAAGTCGCTTTTCCTCCGCGAGCCTTGCCACCTCCAGCTGTGTTCTCAGCAGCTCCGACAGAGATTTGGCCTCTTTGCCACTTCTTGGGCAGCCGACCTCCGCGGAGAGCCCGCAGTGCTCCAGGGGATGAGGGGACGGCCTGGCAGGGGCCGTGCTCTTTCCCCAAGTCAGCATGAGGCAGAACGCTGCCGGGGGAAGGAATGAGGGGGTACGTGCCATATTTCCAGTGAGACGTGAAACCAAAGCCCTGACCCCTTCCCCGCTCATACAGCTCCTGCTGAGCTCTGAGCCAGAGTCTGTGGGTGAGCCTGGTCTGCTTTCCAGAGTGAAAATAGGCATTTCTCCTCCAAGTACCAAATTCCCTTTGCAGATGCCACTGGAACTAAGGTTTCTTTTCACTGTCTGAGCTGCTGCTGAGCAGAAGACAATTCCCCATGCAGGTTAATCCCAGGATGCCCGAGGAACCGCGTCTTGCAGGAAGGGTGGTCACTCTGCTTAACAGCCTTGGAAACATTTTTCCCTGCTCTCTTCCAAGCTTACATCTCTCCTGTAGATGTGTGTTGCCAAGTGCTGCTCGAGGAGTCCTTCCACCCTTCCTTCCTGGGAGCTCATCATTTTCCTTGGACTGTTCCCTCATACATGTGCTGCAGTTGGCAACAATACCCATGCTGCTCATCATAGACTCATGGAGGTTGGAAAAGACCCCTAAGATTTGTGTTGGCTCACATTGGTCAAAGTTGGGTCACATTGGGAAAGTAGGGGAGCGAGGAGGGAGAGAGGGACTATCTCCAGAAAACCACATTTTCCCCTTCTTTCCCACCAGGTGACGAAGCAATGCAGCACTTGGTGTGAGGTTTTCGTTCCTTTGCTCCTGATGAACTCAGGCTGGCTGCACAACCAATACCCAGCCCAGAAGCGAGAGAGTTCTCCAAGAAAATGCTCAGTTCCAATCTATCCATCCTGGAAGCTGAAGCAGCCGCCGAGAATAAAATAAAACGATACTACAGAGTGATATGAGGCTGGAATCAGGGGCGCTGGCCAAGCCTGAGAAAATACTGGCCTGAAGAAGTAGTAAAAACAGCAAGGATTCCAGCAGGCTCTGTCCAAAAGTTGGGGCTGCCTGCATACGGTATCAGCCGCGCAGATCCAAGGCTGGATGCTGGACCATGGTGAGTCTGTAGGTGGGCCATGGTTGTGAACTGGCCGAGTTATCCCCCACCGAGAGAGGAATGAGGGGGCTGCTCCGTGGCAGTGCACCAAGCAGAGCCCATGGGAAGGTGCAGAAATTGCCAAAGGTCTCATCCCAACCTCAACCCCCCATGGCCAGCACTGAACCATGCCAGTCACCTCCTGGATGGGTATTCCCATTTCCATCTGCCTCCCAGGTGGGGGAGGGAGGACAGCTTTTCCCCTGCTGCTCTGTGGCCATGGTTAATGGGGACGGTGGGGATGGTTTGATGGTTGGACTCGATGATCTTAGCGGTCTTTTCCAACCTTAATGATTCTATGATTCAGCTGCTTCATCTCGCTGGGCCTGGGGCTTCTCTCCAGCCCTGGAAGTAGGTCTGCCCATGCGATGCTCTTGCATTTTCTCCAGTGAGATTCACATCAGGGAGGGATGAATGATGAAACTAAGGCTTGCTTACTTCTACTCACGCGCTCCCAACACCAGGCTATCACAGAAGCTACTCTACTCTGCCATAGGCTGTGTTGCTCATAGTTATTATTCAGCATTACAGGAACTCACTCATCTGTTTGAATCCCCTTTTCCTGGGAAAGCAAGCCAGGTTAGAGCACTGCACTGTGCTCTAGTTAAGCAACTGCTGGCGGACCGCTGTTCCTTGATATAAAAGGTTTAATGAAAGATTGTAGTTTTTTTGCAGGAAATCTCGTAACAAGCAGTAGCAGATATTTCAAGACCATCTTCGTTGGATTCATTTCTACCTTGTACCGGTGCCATTTCTGCATTGGAACGGGCCAGCGTGCGTTATTACGGAAGAAATTCATTTCATTTGTGGATCTGGGAGTTAGAGAAGAACCCAGTCTTCCTGCTGAGGGGAATCATAAAATCTCGCCTGGACTGTATATATTTCTGAACCGCGCCTGACCCCTGGCGTGCTCCCTTCACAGTGTGGAAAGGGAAAAGAATTAGAATGAAGAAACAAAGCTTGACTCCAACAGGGACAACGTTAGTCATTTTCTTTTGTTTTTACACAGCAGAACCAAAAATAGAGTTTTCATCCATGTAAAACATTTATTGAAAGCTGGAGATTTCTCATCCTTCTTCAGGTCTGGCTCAGAGCAAGAAATCAAAGAGCTGTTTTTTTTTTTTTTTCCCTCTTCTTCTTGCTTTATTTTTTTTTGCCACATCTGTCAAGGGAATTAGATAAGTCGATAAAAAGCGTATTTGTAGGTTTACCCTGGCCATGAGCTGTGCGCTCATCGTTAACACCTAGAATTGCAGCATCTGAAGTAATTTCTAGTTTCTCTTTCTTGCCAAAAAAAAAAAAAAAAAGAGTCGTTTCTATTATTATTTTATTAATGCTCAATATTTTTGGGAACAATTCAGGTTATTTATTGGGTTCACGGGAGAGCAGGGAGGGTGAATGGGAACTCAGCTTAGGGCAGAGGAATTCCTGGAATGTGGGTGAGGAAGGAGGGAAGTCAGCAGATTTATCTGCTTGGGAAGAGCCATGCCAAGCAGTGCTGGAGCTGTCCAAAGTCTACGCAGTAGCATCTGAATCAAAGCCCTGGGGAGATCTACAGGTTGCTCCCAACCCAAGGGCAATGGGACAATGACAGCAGTGGGACAGGGAAGACCCAGCTCTATTTGTTAGGATTGCTGTCCTGTGCTCACCCAGCGCTTGGGGACAGGTCTGGGGATGCAGGGGCACCACCCAAAGGAGCGTGTCCTGCTTGTGGACTTCCCTCTGGAAGGGTTTTCTGAAGGGATTAAACAGAATGGTATCTTGCCCATCAGTTGAAATACCGATGCATCAGAGGAGTTACCTGAGACAGCTCAGGAAATGTTTAGATGTAATTTGAGTTTTTTTTTTAAAAAAAAAAAAAAAAAAAAGAAAAAACTTTTTCAGTTCTGTTGCCTTGCTTCCTCGGTGCATGTGGATTCACTGCTTGCATTGAAGAACTCACCCAGCACTGCTGCCTTCCCATAAGCACGATCTCTCCTAGAACGCTAGCCAAAGCCAGCCAACAAGGCTTGCTTAAATAGGAACCACTTTCCAGAGTGGTTCCCAAATATTTGGCCTGGGATCTTCTGGGCCAAGGACGTGAAGGTGAGCTCTCAGCTCTGCACGAAGCTCCTCTAGCACAAGCTGCTTACAAACATCCATCTTTTTGGATGCATCACCTGCCCTCAGACTGCTTTTCCAGGAGTGCTGAGGAAATCAGAGGGAGGATATTGTCACAGAATCATTAAGGTTGGGAAAGACCTCTAAGTCCACCAAAGCCAACCCCAACCCATCCCACCACGTCCACTGACCACGTCCCTCAGTGCCACATCCCCATGGCTCTGGAACACCCCCAGGGACGGTGATCCCACCACTCCCTGGGCAGCCTATGCCAGTGCCTGGCTGCTCTTTGGAGAAGAAATTGTTCCTAATATCCAACCCAAACCCCTCCTGGTGCAACTTGAGAGCCTTGGTTCTGCTCCCCCATTCATTTCACTGTGCCAAATCACCTCCTTTGATTCCATCCTAATCTTGCACAAGTCCTTTCCAGAAAGCAAAGTTCCCGTGTCCCGGCCACCCCTCTGCTCTCTGCCCTTTAAATAACTTCCCATTCTGCTGACCCCAGCAGGCAAGTGGCAGTGCTTTAGAAGAAGGGAGAAGAGAGACAGCTTTAAAACTAAATTCTGTCTTTTAACGCTGCCCTCACATTTTTGTTGTTTTGTTTTTATCCCCAAAGAGGTGAAGACAGGTAGCTCCAAAGGGAAGAGCCAAGCATTTTTAGTGACCTGTGAAGAACATCCGAGTTTAATCCTCTGTTTATGGTTCTTTGTCCCCATCCCACCCCCCCACTCCACACCTCCCAGAAGTCAGAATCTGAGAACAAAGAACAGTTGGAGTTGGAGGAGACCTTCAAAGGCCACCTGGTCCCACTCCCCTGCCATGAGCAGGGACGCCCACAGCTCCATCAGGTGCTCAGAGCCTCAGGGCCTCTTTCTTGTTCCAGGGTCTCCTTCCCCCTTGGGAAACAATCCTTGGGGCAGAATACAGCTCCCCCTGCAGCACCATTTGTTTTAATCCTGGGTGAAAACGTGCAGGAAAAAAAAACACCCGGGATCTTCTGTTGGAAGGAGCGCCCAATGTGTAAAGTGCATTAGAATGAGAAGGAGACCTTGGAGAGCAATATGGCACCAGCTACGTTGTAAGAACTTGAAACGTAAATAGATTTCCATATAACGAAAATGCCAGCACTTCTAAGGGAAAAAAATAAGGGGGGGGGGGGGGGGAAGAGCAGAACGACCATCACACAACACAAAAGAAGCGCTCTCTTCCACAGCTGAAGTCAATGAGCCGCTAATTGCCCGCAGGTGGTGGGAGGGCGAGGGCAGCTCTATAGGGTGAGGCTGGAAGCATAGCCTATAAAGAGAGGTGGGACAGGACGGGTGCGGTGATGGAGGAGCACTGGAGGAGAGCAGGAAGGTAGGAGTTTTTTTTTATTATTTATTTCTTCATGGTTGTTCACTGGGTGGCAATGCGCGGAAGGGGTTTTAAGCCTTGGCTGCTGTGTGAAGGTGCAAGGAGATGGGATCTCCTTCTCTAGACAGCAGATAGCAGTGGTGCTGCGTTTGTTAGCCAGAATGGTGTTGTACTCTGAAGGGCTTTTCCAGTGGAGTGGTATCCCCTGGTGGTGATAGTTGCTGGCTTGCAGGGGAACGCAGCTGCCCTGTTATCCACTACTGACTCCTCTGCTCTTGTATAAATAATTGCTGCATCTCTTGCTTTCCTCCCCCTGCTTGTGAGCCCCTCTTGTTTGTCAATCCCTGTTCCCTGGAATCTGTTTTCTGTGCTGCTTCACAGCATCACCAAGGCTGGAAAAGACCTCCAGTGTCATCCAGTTCATCTGTCCACCCACCACCAATATTTCCCTGCTAAACCATGTCCTTCACTACAACATCTCAATGTTTCATGAGCACCTCTGTGGATGGTGACTCAGACACCTCCCTGGGCATCCCATTCCAACGCCTGACTGCTCTTTTTTCACTCTTTCAGAGAAGAAATGTTTTCTAATATCCAACCTGAACATCTCTGGTGCACCTTGAGGCCATTCCCTTTAGTCCTACCTTCCTTGATGGTCTTTTATTCTTTCCTGTCCCCCTTGTTCCTTCTTTGCAGCTATGGGGATTTGTGAATGGTGGGCTTGTTTTCTTAAGTAGCTGTCTGAGTTGATAATGGGATGCTACTGGCTTGTCTCAAGGGATGGATGGTGACCCCTTGGGGTCTAGAGTGTAAGAGGTTCAGCGTGGAGAAGAAGTTACTCTTGGACATAAGGTTTGAGTTTTGGGTGGTCTTGTTCTCAGCATCCAGCTCCTTGAACGCATCAGTGATCCTCCCTGCACATATTCATGAAGAAATGGTTGGCTGTGGATGGAATGGCCTCCTGAGGAGGAGCAGTCAGGCCCTGGGATTTGTGCTGTGTCCCCTGGTGGTGGGTTTTGCTTTGGTGAGGTTCCCACTTTGGCTGTTGGGTAAAGCTGTCTGACGTAGCTGAGGAGGCCTGGAGGAAGGCTGAGGTTAGCTTGCTGCCTGAGGTCAAGGCTAGCAGATCTATTGAGTAGCTGAATCCAGGGAGAAGTACGCTGGAGTCATCAATCAGTAACTTAATAAAACAAAATAATTTCCCTATTAAATTCAGCTCAAACGCATTACAGTTGTTATCCTAAATGAAGAGAATGAATATTGGAAACATACTTCTGAGGTCTGTAACTGCTCTCAGCCCATTCTTAAGATACTGTTCAAAATGTAAGTCGCTGCCAGGGCATTCCATCGTCAGAAACAATGACCTGCCGGGAGAGCAGTGCAAATGGCTGGGTTTAGTTTTTGGCCTGGTGAGGAGCAGGAAGAAATATGAAGTACCTTTCAAGGCTGACCTGCGGTGCAAGTCTCTCTGCCGAAGAATGGGTTTACCCCCTCGGTCCTCCCCACCATCAGATGTTAAAGGCTTTCTGAAGGACTTGAACCCTTTTGGTTAAAGAGAAGAAAAAGAGCTGCCTAAACATCCTGCGTGCATGTGACAAAATGAAACACTTTTTCTTCCCATATATATAACGTGCTCAAACAATTCAGGACCGATCTTTCTTACCGTGGCTCTGCATAGTTGGCAAAGAATGCGCTTGAAACCTATTTTTCAAGCTGCCTTGACACAACTAAGACAACATGGCTGGGCTGCTATAATCCCACCTCGTGGATGAGGTAAGCTCAGTCAGGAGTGTGCCTCTTGGCAGGGACAAATCAGTGGGGAAATGACTTTTTTTTTTCCTAACTCTGAATATTAGTGCTGCTGTAGCCCATGTCCCAGAACTGAAATGGGGAATCAGAACGGCTGAGCTGGTGCTATTCAGGTGTGCAGTGAAGACATCACTCACGCCCCAAGAAAGCTCACGGTTATGACCTTCCTGCCCTGTAATGGGAGCTGGAGCAGCTGGATTTAACCTCTGAGATGAGAATGAAATGTACCCAAATCACCCATGGCTTCAAAAGGAGCACTGCTCTGTACTGGTTCCTGCTCTCCTTTGGTCAATAAGCAGCAGTGAGTCTTGTCTCCATAGAATCATTAATGTTGGAGAAGGCCTTTAGGATCATCAAGCCCAATCCATCCCTGCCACATCTCCATGATTTTTGGGCACCTCCAGGGGTGGTGACCCCACCACCTCCCTGGGCAGCCTATTATGGTGCCTGACTGCTCTTTTGGAGAAGAAATTGTTTCTATTACCCAACCTGTACCTCCCCTGGTGCAATGCAAATCAATTGTCCCTCTTTCTGATTTGCATTGCAACACAGGCTGGAGATGGTCTGTGGATGTGGACCCAACTGTGAGCATTGGGCTGAACCCTACTGGAAAGTAGGAGTTAAGGGGCAGCTACCATGTTTCTTGACCACCTGCTGCAACTTCCTTCTGTCAGCATTTTCTGTAGTCCCATCTACCTACATGCTGCCTTCCCCGGTCTAGCTCCTTCCTAGGAGCTCATGGCTCTTGCTTTCTTTATGGCAGGACTGTCTCCATGTGAGATTACTCCCAAAGAATGAACTTTAGGAGGCAGAGACGCTGCTCAGCTGATTGGCAATGGAAAAACACTCACCAGCCAACTCAGGTGGGTAGCTGGATCAAAACATGTTTTATTTTTAAAACATTCAACACTTGTGTTAGGAAAATATAACCCCAGTCTGAAAAATAAAAAGGCTCTTCAGTGAAAAACCTATATTTCTCACACCTCTGAAAAATCAGCCGGTAGGCTGCAGTTAAACACCCCAAGACAGAACACAATATACCATAAATCAGTGCAGAACCTGTCCCAATGCACCTGTTGGGTGTTAATACATAGTCTATGCACACTCCATCTATTGTGGAGCTGGTGGGAACCATCAGGGAGTAAAGGAGGGAGGGGGAAGAGTGAGAGAGAGCAGCTCCTCTGTCTTCAAATGGTCCAAAATTGCCCAATATTAAGGGACAATTTTGGGAACAAACCCATTCCCTGGTTCTTGAGGTGACGTCTTAATGGCCATCTGCAGCCAGGCCTGGGATGACTCCAGGGGCTACAGACTTCCATTCTCCACCATGGTCCCATTTTCCACCACTAAGGAGGCACCTAAGGCTCGTTTTATTGCCGCAGTGTATACACACGAGCCCAACCGATTTTAATTAAGAGCGCTGCAAGAAGTGCTAAAGTTCAGGAAATTTAAAGATTAAGGCCAAGGGTTTGCTTTCACACTTTCTTAAAATGAACGGGTTGGACCTCTCTTAGAAGTCATTTCCCTTTCAAAAGCAAAAGAGATATTTATTGGAAAGTGATTAAATCTTTCCCCGATACCCCGATTTCATTCCAGTTCTGTTAGGAATGGGCTGAGCACTCTTTGTGTATGAAGTTGAGGATTAGGAGAGATGCGCAACGAAGCTTCCAACCTGCTCGTTGCCCGTGGGCCATGAGTGAGCTTTTCTTCTTTGGAAATGAACCTGTGCTTCAAAGGCGCATTCAGCAAAAAAATCCAGCTGAAAAAATGACCTGCTGCTCCATCCTCGGCCAGGAGCAATCGTGCTGCTAGCTTCTCTGTAAGCAAAATTCGGCATGCAACTGGAATAGGTTCAATTTTATTAAAAAAATAATTAAAAAAATAATAAAAAAAATGGGGGCTCTAAGTCAACAGAGTGATTAAGCGAAGTCCACTGCCAAAAGAAGCAGTCGTGCATGGCCTGGCTGGATAAGACCCAGAGCAGTGGGCGGCTTGTTCTTCACATCTCGTTATCTGTCTATTGCTTCATCGTTCTGATAAGCATCTTGGGGCAAGCTCTTGCTTTTCTCCTCGCACCCAGCCAGGACGAAGCACTCATTTAAAGCACGCTGTGAACTTTTCCCTGGAAGGGACACGACACTGCTTCAGCCTCAGCTGAACCCAAACCAAGGCTTAACGGGAGATGCACGGGTTCAAATCCCAGAGGGCAAATACTAAAAGCTGGAAACATTTGCTTAAAATTCATGGCTGCTGTCAGTGTGCATATCAGATCATTGCAGAGGGGATGTGCATGAAATGCAGAGATGGAGGCAGGAAGCTTGCACTGGCATTAAAATTTGTGTGCCCATTTGGAGCCCTTGTTACCTCTACAGTGTTCTGTCAGTTCAGGAGATTGGGAACCTAGGATTTGAGCCAAACGGATGGTTGCCTTCCTTGCTTAATTCAGAGATGGATGAAGGGAGTTTGAGGATGAGCTTCTTTCCCAGTAGAGCTTTGTGTCCTTGGGTGCTGTGCAATGAAGCTGTGAAGGATCTGGAGCTCAAGTCTTATGGGGAGGGGCTCAGGGAATGGGATGGATCAGGCTGGAGAAGAGGAGGCTCCGGGGAGCTGTTATGTCTCTCTACAGTGATAGGATGAGAGGTGATGGCCTCAAGCTGTGCCAGGGGAGGGTCAAGTTGGATATCAGGAACCATTTCTTCTCCAAAAAGCAGTCAGGCACTGGCACAGGCTGCCCAGGGAGTGGTGGGGTCACTACCCCTGGAGATGTCCAAGAACCGTGGAGATGTGGCACTTGGGGACGTGGTCAGTGGGCACGGTGGGATGGGTTGGGGTTGGGCTTGGGGATCTCAGAGCTCTTTTCCAACCTGAATGACTTGGTGATTCTACATGCTTTCCTAGGTGAATGTGGTTTTTTTTTTTCTAGAAGGGTGATAAGTCTGCATTTGAGCTACTGGTAAGAGACTACAGGGTGTATGAGAGGTGGACTCACCCAATTGGGGTGCTTGTTCACCCTTTGCTTTTCAGTGATGTAGCATCTGGCCTCTTCCACACCAGGTGGATGCTTCTGTTCTTTTTAATGACTCTTAGCATTTCAAGCAGATGTGGTCTGCCTTTTTCACCCTGATTTCTTGACCATGCTGGCAGAACACTGCCTGATGTCTTGTTTCGGGCTTGTCAAGAACTCTGGATCCTTATGGAGCAGCTTTGCATTGAGTCATGTGTCTGAAAACTGCTGTTTACTGGTCATGCAGCGTCTCTCAGATCTTGCTTTTTGTCACTTCTTTACCCCCAGTGGCTTGCTGTCTGACATCATTTAATTCTCCGAAGCAGATTGCAAAGGAATTGCTTCTAGATGCAAATTTGCCCCAGGCCCGTTGAACTTTATGCCATGGCTTCAGGTTTAATAAGAAACCATCTTCATTAAGACTGAAAATGACTTCCAGTTTCTCCCAGTCCAACAGCTGCTTAGCTTCACTCTGGCTGCCAGTTGCACACACCTGCATGCTGCAGCTGTGCGAGCTGCTAAAGCACACTATGGACAGCCTAGGGTAGCCAACACCTGGAAAACATAAAGTATTTACAATTCGGAACAAGAACAAAACTCCCTCAATAAAAATACTTGTAGGTGATCTGTAGTCTTTCAAGTGGCTGATGCAGAAAACATTTTTTTTCTTCTGATCGCTGGGCTAGGGGGAAGATGGAAAGCTAATTTGTTAGCAAGTCTGATGCGTGTTTGGGAGCGGTGGAGGTAAGTGCCCACCAGCTCTGTGCTTGGAAGAGCAGCAGACAGAGAGCAGAGAGGTTTTGGCAGACAGGAACTCATTAGGCTGGGAGCTCAAGAAGGAGGAGAGGAGTCGTGAAAAGAGCTGCGAAAGGAAATGTTGCTTGGGGAACGTCTTAATGGTGAGGTCTGATGGCTCCAGGGAAGCGGTGGAAGAAGCTTTGCTTTAACAGGAGCTTCACTTTTCTGGGCTGTGCACAACGGCCCTCGTGCCAAAGTGTTTGCAGTGTGAGAGTGAGGCTTTGCAGAGCGCCTGTGTGTGGGGTGCCTGGCTCCCGTTGGCTGTCCTTGGGAATCAGCCTTGTCCTGAAAAACGTGGCCTAACTAGACAAGAGGATGATTTCATGGCTTGGATTCGTGGGTGAGGAAAGTGAATGCCTGCACATTGCTAAGGCAGAGCAGGGAACTGAGCAGGCTCCTAGTCCAAGAGCCCAATGGAAGGCTGGACCCTGGCTGTAGTTCACCCTGGGATGATCCTGTATAGATTTCAAGGCCGTGGGTTGCAGGTTGCACCCTGTGTAACAATTCTTTGTTGGCGTGGACCCTTGTTAAAGCACCAAGAAGTGGATAAATGTGTAAGTAAAGCTGGTTCCACATCCTGGTGGATCAAGGCACCTGGGCTGGCTGGAGAGGGCTCGGTCCTCCTCTTCCCAGAGCGTTTGGATGCAATTACTGGTGTGTGTCCTGTGTTGGGGCAGGGTAGCAGATGTCACTTGGGAAACAGCTATTGGGGAATTCTTTTCTGAGAGAGTGGTAGTGCATTGGAACAGGCTGGTGGTGGAGTTGCCATCGCTGGAGGTGATCATGAACAGTGGAGGTGTGGCACTGAGGGACGTGGTCAGTGGACGTGGTGGGACGGGTTGGGGTTGGAATGGGGATCCTAGAGGTCTTCTCCAGCCTTAATGACTCCATGATTCTTCACGTCAAAGAGCAAGTGAAGCTGACCCTTGTGCTCTTCAGTGACGTAGGGTTACAAAGGAATAAGGGAGAGCAGAAATATAAGCAAAACCCAGCAAGTTCTTCTGGAATTACGGGACTTAATCTGATATGGGAGATGTTTCTCACTCCTGCCACGCACTTGGGCT
Organism: Numida meleagris; assembly: GCF_002078875.1. Classification (NCBI taxonomy): domain Eukaryota; kingdom Metazoa; phylum Chordata; class Aves; order Galliformes; family Numididae; genus Numida; species Numida meleagris. The sequence continues at coordinate 97,276,837 of NC_034412.1, read as the reverse complement.
TGACTTCTGTAAGCAGAGAAGGAGGAATAACGAAGTCCCATCCATGCAGCAATGACGACTTCAGGGACAGTAACTCATTGTAGTAGGCACACAGAGGTGACTGAATGTTGTCTGGATGGGGCTCTCCCACTGTCACCTCCTTGGTGCCTGCAGCCCTGAGCTTGGCTGCTGCTTCCACTTTCTAGCATTAAATGTCTTTAAATAAAAGGGCAAAGGGGAGGGGGGGGGAAGAAACCGAGCCCTGATGTAATTTTTCCACCCGCTTCCCTTCCTGGAGAGGCAGCGGGCGTACTGCGAGCTTTCAGTGTGAGCAAAAGAGCATGGGTGGGATTTCTATGTGTTGAAATTGGCCTGGGCAGTGGAAGAGAAACTCCACCCTTCTGTTTTCTGGAGTGGATTTTCTTAGCCTCCTTTCCTCAGGCAAGGAGGCTCATGAAATTACAGTGTCTTTCTGTCACCCTCCTTAATAATTTTTGGGCCAGTTAGACCTTCTCACTAGGATTTCATGAGGAAAAAGATGTTCCAAAAGATTTAGGGTGGGATTCTTCATGAGATGAGTCTCACTCTGGAGGTGCTTCTTTCCATTGGCCATTAAGGAAAAAAATTGGCCCTCCAAGCTGAAATGGAGACAGCCACATGGTAGATGGCAATGGCAAGGTGAATCCTATGTCCTACAGGCTTTGCAGAAAGAAAAGTGTCGTTGTTCTCAGTTAGGCATTGGGTTTTGTGTTTGGATCTGTACAGAACTGCCACGGTTAACCAGTCACCACCAATCTCCCTAATGAAGAACCACAGTGCAGCAGCAGAGGTCCCCATGAAAGCGAGTTAACAGAATGAAAAGAGGTACAGGTGCATATCAGGGCCCCATTTTATCACGACAGACTGTGGTTTCGTGTGAGCAGGAGCTGTCTGCTGAATTACTCTACCAACCAGACACAAAGTGGGAAAGAATGAGCTCTGTCAGCTTATGAGCTTTGCTGTGAGGCTATTGCAAGCCTGACTCCTTGCAGCAGTGCTCTGGGACTGCCCTGCTCTCTCGCATCTCACAAAGCAGCGGTCTGCATCCTTGTATTGCCCAGGCATTGAGATGAGAAGTGAGATAGTCCCTTTTTGCCTAATAAGGTATTGTCTTGGGTGATCTCTGTCCTTATTCAGTGATTTATTTGGGTGGTTTTAGTGTGAGGATGGCATATGGGGAAACTGAGTGTTAGTGCTGGACTGACATGGTTTAAGTCTCTTCCAACCCAAGCTGTTCTATGGTTCTATGATATCCCAGGCACATGGGATGGGACAGCTTGTACGAAACACCTCGTTCTTGTGTCCTGTACATCAGGACAAGAGGTAACAGCCTTAAGCTGCACCAGGAGAGGGTCAGGTTGGATATTAGGAAAAAAAATATTCTCCAAAAGAGCAGTCAGGCATTGGCATTGGCTGCCCAGGGAGCGGTGGGGTCACCATCCCTGGAGGTGTTCAGAACCGTGGGGATGTGGCACTGAGAGACATGGTCAGCGGGCACGGTGGGATGGGATGGGTTGGGTTGGGGTTGGAGATCTCGGAGGTCTTTTCCAACCTGAGTGGATCAATGATTTAACAGCACTGCTTCCTGGAGCCCGTTCAGGAAGGAGGAGGCTGCCAGACCCAATGCGCGCAGCATTGAACGCCAGAGGTAGAGCGAGGAAATGGGGCGAGCGCGGATGTGAAATCTGCACGGCGGGATAAAAGATGGCCTGCTTTCCTGGAAAACACAGCCTCCTGTTCAGCGCTCACATTTTTCTCTTCATCACAACGGGTTCGGAGGCTTTTCTTCCAAAAAAAAAATAAATGTTCTGCCTGCTGCACTCCCAATTTTGCATGGGTGCTGTTACGAAGCTCCATCCAGGTGACTGGCCTGTGCCTTCTGTTTGCTTCTGAACATCCCATTTCAAATGCCTCTTATGGGTTTCTATGATATGTAAGTCTGTTAGATGGATAAACTATTCCTGATCTTCCAGGGCAGTAAACCTCACAGCTCCCCTGACTCGGTCTGAGAAATTTCCATTGCTTGACATATTAAAAATATATGGAAGTCTGCAACGAGAGCAGATTAAGCTTTATGCCTGTGGAAATTCATTTAGATAACTCCAGATCAGCTGGTGCATGGAAAAGTCATTTGAAAAAAAAAGAAAAAATCACCCCTGAAAAGCACAGCTGATGCTGTATGTTGAGGAGGAGGAGGAGGACTTTTTATAAAGCATCTTTCATTCCCAGAGCACTTACCAACCTATATATAGAAATCATTTCCCTCTTCCCTTAAGAGCAGCCAACTCTGGGGTGGAACGCTACAGTTGATTAACTGGACTCAGCATTACCATCTGAGAGCTCCACAGAAGACAAAACGGAGTCCAGCTGGCTCCAGCTGCCTGTAGACTTCTCCTTTACGCAGTGCTGAGGCCCAGATTGGCACAGCCTGCATGGCTTGGTGGTTGCAGGGTGACCCTGATGGCTTTCCTGGGGACGACTTGGTTGCAGAGCGCTGAGCATGGCCCCTAAATGTGGTGCTGGGCATTGAAGCATCTGCATCAAGGAGACATGAGGGGTATTCTTTGAGGTCGTTGGGTGATGCCTTCTGCATACGTTTGCTAGGACCACAGATCATCCCAGGGTGCCTCAATCTGCTCTGTTGTGCAGAAATAACTCTGTCCTGTAGATGTGCGTGGTGGATGGGGGGGACCGAGCCGATGCCAGGAAGCCACTTGGAGCTTTGAGCAAGCAGCAAGGGTTTGGTTTTGGTGTGTTGGCTTTTTTTTCTTCCCCACCCCTCGGAGTTCCCATCTTTACGGGCTGCCCTCCAGCTTGCTTTAGCAGTTGGTGAATGGGGTGGAGTGAAGGGCGTGGGGACAGGCGATGACTTGGTGGCCCCTCGAGTCCATTCTGTTCTGGATAAAGCACAAAGGAAAGCCTGTTGCGGAGCCGAGTGGTGATGGATTCCCAGTGCCACCGAGATTTGGGAGGTTCAGTTAATGCTTAAACGTCCTCTTCTGTTTCTCCCCCTCCTGGGTGGAGTCCTTCTCCGGTGACACATTACAGGACTTGCTCACTCCTGTGTTCCTGCTTCTTTCCCTGTCATTTCCACTCCTGGCTCAGTCTGTGTGAGACCTTTCTTTTTTTCCTGGCTCATCCTCCACGCGCACCAGCCGTGGGAGCTATCAGCCTGGCCAGCGAGCCTCATGCTAAGGGCCCTCTCTCGCTATCTGAATAAAATGCTTGGGATGCATTTTTTCCCTGCAGAGTTTTGCTGGCTGAAGAACGGCTCGAACTCTGCTCCTGGCCGTTCACCACTTTGCAGAACTGCAGTGATAAATATGGAAGACTTGGCACTGATATAGGTCCAAGTCTGATGCCGGAGAGAGGTGCTTGTGAGCTGCTCTGGGTTGTACCTCTGTGCTGAAGGGCTTCCAGTTGCTTTTAAACTGTCACCTATGTCCCAAACACTGGAGATGCTCTCCTAGAATAGGATCATTAAGGTTGGCAAAGACCACTACGATCACCAAGTCCAACCATCAACCCATCACCAGCATGCCTGCAGAGCCACACCACTCAATCTTCCTTGATCAGAACTCCTGATGTGTGCTTCCCTGCCTGGTGTCAAGCAGTGATGCTCACCTTGCTTTAGAGAAGGAAAGAGCTGAGGTTGTGCCTATATAGACTGCCCTGTGATGGCTGGTGGAAGCTGCAATTAGGTAGAAAGGGGGATGGGAAGTCATTGGCCTGATGTTGCTTTTCTGACACCCAAAATGTCATGGCAGAGCAGCCAAGTATCCATTGGATCCAGGTGGGTAACAAGGCTCTCTGTAACAAGCCACAGTCCCTTATCCTTGGCTGTCTTTCAAATCTCGTTGGAAGGGGCTTGTATTCCTCTCCGACACATAACAGATCACATCCAAATGCTTTCCATAGAATCACAGAATCATTCAGGTCGGAAAAGACCTTCAAGTCCACCAAGGCCAACCCATCCCCACTATGTCCCTCAGTGCCACATCTCCATGGTTCTGGAGCACTTCCAGGGGTGGTGCTTCCCCCACCTCCCTGGACAGCCTGTGGCAGTGCCTCACTACTCCTTTGGAGGAGAAATTTTCCCAAATATCCAATCTGACCCTCCCCTAGCACAATTCAAGGCCATTACTCCCTAGCTCTTCTGGTTGCTGATGCAGTGTCGTGGGCCCTGCCTTGTCCCAGGTGCTCGCCTTCCAGCTCGTTCCTCCTAACAAGGAACTCCTGGCCCCCAGGAATGGCAATGACTGCTGCAGGCTTTCGTTTTAGGGTGTGAAACTTCAAGCTTTCTTTGAGAAGAACCCCAGGGGATTTGTGCCTGCTCTCGATTTCTCTTAATCCTTGAGAATAAGGGAACAAAGAAAACGCATTGCACCTCTGGTTGGCTACAGGAGTACTGCAGGGAGGGATGTTTTCGGGGAGAGCCCAAGCCCTGTGGATGCGTGGTCCTTTGGAGGCAGGCATGGGGCTGTTCTGGCCAGCTGCACGCCAGCACGGGGCTAGGGGCCGTGTAACATGGGTGAAAGCAGCTCTCTGAGCTCATGATCCAGAGCTGCCTGCAGGGATCTGGCAGGGCTGGCTCGCACCTTGCTTGCAGCAGCCTCTGCAGCCACACTGCGGGGTGTTTTCCAGAGGAAAGCTCCTTGAGAGACAGCGTGATGGCTTTGCAGATGCCTAGGAGTTTTGCTGATGTTTCAACCGAAGAGCTTTATTTCTGGCTCATTTGACAGGGCTGTCATTGCCCTTTCTCCTCCTTACGCTGTTTCTGCACAGTGGGCTCAGCATCCTGAAAGCAGAGGTGGCATCCATGGCCTTGCCTGATTTGTCTTCTACTTGGTGTCCCTTCCATTTTCTGCTATGGAACCGAGGGGGGGGGAGGGCAGGGTAGCAGAGGAAGTTTACTACATGGCTACCTACCATGAGACCTGATAAATCTGCCAGACAATTTATTTGATCTTTGAACCCTGGGGTCCCTCGGAGGCAGGCTCGGAGGCCTGCAAAAGCAATCAGAAAGAATATAAAAACCTAATGAGGCCTGGACTTGATCCCCCCCCCTCTTCTCCAGGTGAAATTTACAGCAGCTGGCAGAGAATCAGAGCAGTTTAAAAATTATAAAATGTGTGTGCATAGATAGCGTAGGGGAATGCACGGGGTCGCGTGGGCTCTGCTGGGAGCAGCATCCTTTGTGCTCGTGGCATTTCATTTTAGCAGTCACCCCTTGTCTGGATTTCACAATATCCTGCTGCAAAGGATTTGTTTAAAAGGGGGGGGGGGAGGAGGGGAAAACAGCCCAGAAACTCAGAGTGTTTCTCAGCCTCTTGTTCCAGACTTGGCTTTGAATGAGATTCAGGCCGTCCCCTAAGCAGAAAGAGAGATGTTAAAATGTCCCTATCTGACTTTGGAGCGTGAGTCCCGTTAACTCTGCTGCCCTATTCTGGAGGCAGATAGGATTGGGAATATTCACCCTGTTCTCTCTGCCCGTGCCGTGGCTCAGTGTGGCTGGAGATGGGTCTGGCAGAAACCTTCCTCTTCTGGTAGGGCATGTGCTGTGCTACTCGAGCAATGCTGATCCCCTTCTGCAGCCTGAGATGGGGCTGGCTGTTGTGTGGATGGGCCAGTGGCCTGGTGCACTGTGTCCCCTCTGTTACGATCAGATCCTGGGTGCACTGCCTTTGGGTCAGTACTGATGGCAGCAACCGTCCTCTTCTATACATCTGCAGCTTGCTTCTTGGCCTCAGCTTGGGGCTCCTGGTTTTCTCCTCCTGGGTTAGGCTAACTGCTGCCCAGAGCAATAAGTAGGTGAGGGTAGGAGGCTGATCAAGTGGCAGCATCACCTGGTCCTAAGCAGTATGGAAATAGCTTGTGTGACAAGAGACCTCGCTACTAAAGTTGGAAATTTATTGCCAGTGACGATCTTTATTCCATGGGAGATCATTTCCCTGTGCCTTCCTTGGTTTTCCACTAAGAATGGTTCTTTTTGTCTCATCTTAATCCTTTGTGCCAATTAAAGTTTTGGAAACCTGAATATTTGGGCTGAAATCTCTCTAAAGTGTTTGGCACCTGAGATTTTTCCTTGGAGCCTTTTGCCTTTGTCAGAAAACTTTCAGCTAGTGAAACAAACCTCCTTTTGCCATTGTGGAAGCCACGGCTTTGCCAAGACCTTAAATGGAAAGAGTTCCCCTGGATCGTGGCAATGCCATTGAGTGCTCAACATCTGAACGTGGTGGAACAGCTGATAGCCCGATGGGCTCTGAGGGGTGGAAGGGTCCTGAGCAGGTGGTGAAAGGCCTCAGAGTCATCTTCAGCAAAAGGAGACCCGGAGGTGTGGGTGACTCCCTGACTTTAATGCTGATAGTTCTCCTATTTGTGAGCATGGTGGCATGTCCCATTCATCAATGGATGGGATGGAGATGAGCGTGGAGCCGATGGAAGGATGGGCTGGCCCTGTTGGAAATGGTGGCACGTCCATCACGGTGGCCATCAGGTTGGGTAGGACGAGCTTCTGTGTCTGCTTCTGTCCCCATCTGTGCCAACCCCAGATGCTCACCAGTCCCTTCTCCCTAGGGTTATGGCACCCAATGCCTTGGCTGCAGAATGACTTGTGAAGATGCTTCCTAGCTCGTTTCAGATGTCAGCCAAGTGACGTGCAAGCTCAGACTTCCCCTCGTTGATGAGTTAATTTTGGCTGCCTGCTTGATGAAGGTTGGGAGGGCACATGTGGCACCTTGCTCTGTCGTGTTGGTGGCAGAAATGGAACAGGCTTCCTTGGGAGCTGCCTCCTGGCTGGATGCGAGCAGCGCTGCTCAGCTGCAGCTTTGTTTTCTGCTGAAAAATGCACAGTGGGTTCAAAGGAAGCATTTCTGGAATCCGTGTTGATTTTGGACAAATTGTTCTGATGGAAAGATCCAACGCTTTAAATAACGCTTGGGGTGTGTGTGTGGGGGGTGGGGGTGGGGAACTTGGAATGGCTCGTTTCAATCTTTTCAGCCCAAAAGATTTTACATTGGCCTGGAAGCGGAGTGCCGTTTTCAGAATTTATGCTCATTTTTATTTTTAATAAAAGCTTTTAATAAGCTCAAGGAGGAAACGAGACTTTTCATTTTGACTCCGGTGATGGGCTGTGCTCGGCCCTCCACTGACACTTTTATGGCTCTTGGGTTTGCTGAAAATGTTCGGATATTTCAGTTTGGGCCCGACCTGAAGCAGATCTCTTTTCCAGTTTTTTTTTTTTTTCAGATCTGCTCCGAGAAATCGGAGATCTGCAGAAAATAGCAGCCCTGGCTCTGCTCACCGCCAGCAGCGTCATGGCCAACCCAAGGCTCTTGCTGGTGTTGGCACCCACTGCTCTGCAGTGAGGCAGCAATTCCTCCCGCATGACACGGCAGGGACCGGTCCAGCACCCGAAAAGGTCAGCTGAGTCACTGCCACGAGCTGCACTTTGCCCTGAGGGAGCAGCTCCAAACACGAGCTCTTTGCTAGATTATTCATATTGTAACTGGATTGGGGTCCAACCCCTTAACTTGGAGGAAAAAGTTGGATTTTTTCCGGCATCCAGGAGTGTTTGGGTTTCATGCATGCTTGAGGCATGGCTTCATCCTACCTCCTTTGCCTACAGGATGAGCATGCAGCAGGAAAACTGGACTCTGCGTCCAAAGGACGTGAGGGATCGCAGGAAACTGAGTTACTTGGCCACCCTGGGTGGTGGTGTTGGAGGCCATTGCTTCGCTGAGCACCCTGTGGCCTCCAGCCGGGCTGCTTGGCTCCCCCAAAGTCCTAGGGAGCTGCTTCTTACATGGGCTGCCTTGACCTTGGATGGTTTCCCCTTGTTCTCTTGCACGCTGCTGCCCTTCCAGGGCTCTGTGGATGGCACACGGTGCGTTTGTACCGCAGAAATCTTTTGACCAACTTGGTTGGAGGTGGCTGCAGGACGTGGTAGCTCCCTCCATTCCTCCTTACTCCCATAGACCCTGGGTACAAACTATGAGTGGGGAGAGGTGCGAGTGCTCAGTGTGCTCCGCGGGGGGCTGGGAATGAGGACAGGGCATGCATCCTGCTCTGGAGCTGGGGAATGGTGCCAGATTGGGCAATTCTGGAGAATGAGATGGATTTGAGTAAGCAGGGAGCTTCAGTCCTCTAAAAGGATTGCCCACTTAAGGGAGGAGAGATGTGAGGCAGGTCTGAACAGGCACAAGACTGGAAATCAGCTGCAAAGAAAGAGTTTCTCTAAAAAAAAAAAAAAACTGAAAACCATGAACCCTCACAGCCTGAGTTTTCTATGGAAACTGTAAAACTCCAAGGAGTCCCCGAGCAACAATTGTGCTGTCTGCTGTTGCGTTTCAGAAACATGCCCTGGAAAGTCTACTGTCTCCTAATAGCTTACTGGCTACTAAACGTAAATGGCTGAGATTTATTTGGGGCGAGGGAGATGAAAGGGAGTCAAGTTTATGGGCTCACTTTGCATCTCGGTTTGTAACAACCTCAGGCGAATGGAGCTGCCTGCAGAGACCATCTTGCTCGGGATAAGTCTGCAAAGCCAGCAGCTCAGTGAGAGAGGGCAGCTCTTTGTTCTCCCGATACCATTTACCGACATTCCCAGGCGTTCATCTGTCTGCTGTTACGGCCCTCGCTGCTGCAGTGTTTGAGTGCCTCTCAGACACTAATTAAGGAATGAATCCTCCCGACGTCCCAGCCACTGTGCAGAGCCCTTGGCTACGGCGGATGGATGCTGGTTTGACTCGGGGGATGCTCGTGCTGTTCATTAAGCTGCTGACTGCATCCAGGCTTCAGCCCTTGCTTGGAAATGATCTGAGCTACCGAGGCTCTTGCCATCCCCTGACGCCTCCTTGGAGCGTGCTCGTGAGTCCTGGAGGAGCTGGATGCGACCACTGCTCGAGCTTTCCCGTAAATGCAGCTTGGCCTGCAAACTGTGTGGAAATTCCCAGAACTAGCAGCAGTGGTTCACATTTCCCGGGTTGCCTTTGTGCTGGAAGGTGTGCTCCTGGACTGACATATGTGTCAGAGATGGGGGGGGATGGTCCTCCCCTGGTTGTTGTTATATTTTTGTTTTTTAGCACCGATGGGGTGTCTTTACTGAGGGGCAGCAGTGGCAAACTGGGAAGTTCCATGGCCTGTGAGCCAGGTGCATTAAAGCCCTTGTGCCTGAGTGGGATCAGCAGATCACCAGCTCAAAGGAGGACATACGTACACCACGACCGGGCTCAAACACATCCAACCTGAGCTTGGCGTGCGGCCTGGCACAGCTTGCATCAAAAATCTCTGATGAACAACTTGAGACCTCACTAAGAGCAGCAGCCACTGCCATTGAACCAGTCTGATGCGTGAGTTTCACACAAACGAGGTCGTGTGTGCACATCCTGACTTGTGTCCAGTTCTGGGCTCCCCAGTTCCAAAAGGACAGGGATCTCCTGGAAGGAGTCCACTGCAGGGTCACAAGGGTGATGAATGGCATGGAGCATCTCCTATGTGAGGAAAAGCTGAGTGACCTGGGTCTGTTCAGCCTGGGGAAAAGAAGACTGGTAGATCTAAATATCTAAAGGGAGGTGGGAGGCAAATGGAAGAGGCCAGGCTCTTCTCGGTGATGTGTAAGGACAGGACGAGGAGCAGTGGCCTAAAACTTGAACATAGGAAGTTCTGTACTAACATGCAGAAGAACTTCTACACGGTCAGGGTGATGGAGCACTGGAACAGGCTGCCCAGAGGTGGTGGAGATGCTCAGGACCCATCTAGATGCTGACCTGTGCGACCTGCTGTAGGGAACTGCAATACAGGGGGTTGGACTTAATGATATCTTAGGGTCCCTTCCAACCCCTGCAATTCTGTGATCCCACTGATTTCATGTTTTTTGTTGCTCTTTTTTGTTTTCATTAACAAAAAAGTATTACTTAAATCCATTAGCTTACATACATTAGCTATATTTTATATATTTTAAGAGGGCTTCCCTGAATCCCTCCTACTTTATGATGTTGGCCCATGATGTCAGAGGTGGATATAGGTGGGATGGCAATAGAGGTGGAACCTTCCCACCAGTGTTCCGTTACGTTCTGGTGCTGTGTGACATACGGCAGCGGAGAGGCAGCCTGACAAATTGGGTGTCTGAAAAAATGACACCCACTGAAACTCGTCAACACTTGGTGGACGTTTACAGAGACCAAAGAGTGGATGTGAGCACAGCGAGGTGCTGGGCAGTGCCTTGCAGCAGTAGTGACACTGGGTCACCTCTGCTGATGCTGGTTGTTATGAGCAAAGCAAGCAGGCTGTTGTTCATCTCTGGTGCACATGCACAGCTAATGGTGGTGATGGTTGAAAAATCGTGTTTTGTAGCTGAGAATTCGCTTTATTAAATACTGTTGTTGTGCTCTTTGCATTGGTTGTAGTTTCCATGGGAATAGTTAGGAGGCGTTACCTTTGGAGCGACCTTCGTAGATGTGGCCCTAGACAATTCCTCTTGACTGAGGGTGGCCCAGGCAAGCCAGAAGGTTGGACACCCATGGCCTGCCATTGCCTCCTGAGAAGTGGGAAAGACCTGCTGATATCCCTCTGCCCTTAACAGTGCCATTTGTAGGAGGGGAAATCCTGATAGACACCTGTAGTACGGGGCAAGCTGACTTCTGGAGATGCCCCTCTCTAGAGGTTGTGAGTTCAAATTTGGACTCCGTACCAGCTGCAAGGAGAAAAAGAGGTGATGAGAATCCCACCCAGAGCCCTGAGAGGCAAGATCTCTGATTTAAAGCCCTGAGCAACCAAAAGCTTGGGGTGTCTTGAGGCGCACAGTTTCAGCAGTTAATTCCCTGCACTGTCAGAAAAACTCCATTTCATTTCAGGGCTGACTGTGCCTCCTTTTGGCTTCTGCCTCTTGGATTTCATTATTCAGTCATCAGCTGGCTGATTAAGGAGCTGTCTCCTATCAGAAATCTCTTTTCTATGCAGGTACTTGTGGGCTGTGATCGAGTCACCTCTTAGCCTTCTCCTGGATAAGCTATTAGCTCGAGATGCTCATGGCAGCTTTCCCAGACCTCAATCTGTACTTATAGCTCTTTCCTGAACCACTTCCAATATTCCTTTTTTTTTTCCTTCCCCCCCCTCTCCCCCAGTGTCTCTTCTGAAATGCGACAGTCTCTGGTCAGGTCTCCAATGCCATAGGGGAAGGGCATGTCATCTTCCTTCCCATACCATCTTGTATCACGCACCCAAGGGCTGGTGTTGGGAATCCTACCGTTGGCTGTGACTCCAAGCATGTCTCAGGATTTGAGGCTCTCTGGGTATGTACTCACTGTGACCTGCTTTCCTTGGTGGTGGAATTTCAGCCCAGTAAGAGCAAGCCAGCCCTAGGTCAGGGCAGATTCGACCCATCCTGGAGCAGGACCGGCTGAACCCTTTGGGGCCAGACTTTGAGGTGCTCGTGTGATTTTAGCAAGCCTGGGAGTGGCCAACCCACTGAGACCCTTCCAGCCTGATTAGTGTTAATCTCACCTCCTCCCTTGTTTTCTGGCTTTGTAGAAGATTTCTTGGGATGGCACACGTGCGATGGAGTTGTGCTTGAAGGCAATGGGGCCCGCAGCGTTATCCACAGGTCATAGATACTGAGTGGACAGGTAGATGATGCCGCAGTAGCCTTTTACGTGCATTATTCTTCTGGAATCACCGCTGAAAGCATGCAATATCTCTCTTCACTCCATTTTCTCATCTTCAGATTTCAACAGCAGCTACTTCTTCTTATTTTACGTTGTGTCAGATCGGATCGTGAGGTTCCCTTTGGAGATGACAGCAAAAACACGTGCATATGGCATCATCTCTCCCTGAACGCAGTCACTGAGGGAGGGGGATGCCTTTGCTGGTGGAGTTGTTTGCTTTCAATCAGAAGGAGTGTGCATGCAGGACTGCTCTTCCTGCAAATTTAATGTCTGTGCTATTGGCTCACAGTCTTGTTTGTGGTTCCATAAAAAATGGTCAGTGTGTAAATATGCACATAAAATGTTATCTAATAGGCAGTAGTTGATATTATATGTAATTAATGTAACGTACTTCTGCATGTTGGACAAGACTTGTGGTCCAGAAATCTGTTAAGGATTATGATTTATGCTATGCAGTATGCTGCTCTCCACTCTTACAGAGGGGCTATGGAGTAGCAGGAGAAAGGAAAAAGCTATTGTTTAGCAATTGCTGTCTAGGGGGTAGTTGAGGGAAATGTAAATTATTGTAATTACATATGTGAATGTTTTCAAGGTTGCCTAAAAACCACAGCTTCAGAAGAATAGAGCTGGGTAATAATTCTGGAGAGAGCTAAATCCATCCTGAAAAACGCTATTTTGGAACAGACTAGGATTATTTCAGGTGGAAATCAGAAATGGGAGGAAAGGAAAATGGAAGTCAAAGTCTGTTCTCTTCTCCCTGGGCAAGTGGCTTACCCTACAACTAAAGAAAGAAACAGAAAAACCCACTGAATATTTTGGGCCAACCTGAAGTGACCAGCCAACAAAGTGAAATTGCAGTGTTTGCAGTGTCTGGTGGGATGAAGTGAAGTGAATGAGTGTTTTCCCTTGGCAGAGGCCATACCATCTTGATCTGAAATCCCTATGAGGTTGGAGGTAATGGCTGCAGGCTCTTCCCCTCTTCTAGCTTTGCACTGTAGTGCATCTGCATGGATCTGTGAGTATGCCTATGCTCCTGTTAACAGGTTTATGTAGGATGGAAACAGCATCATAGCATCACAGAATCACCAAGGTTGGAAAAGACCTACAGGTTCATCCAGTCCAATCATCCACCTATCACCAATAGCTCTCACTAAACCACATCCCTCAAGACAATGTCTAAACGTTCATCTCTTTTTCTCCATTGTTACTAAATACGTACTGCATGCATCTCATCCAAGATCCCATCCCTTCAGCCTGGACATGGTGGGGGTTGGCCTCTGCTCCCAGGAGACAGCGAGAGGACGAGAGGTGGTGGCCTCAAGTTGTGCCAGGGGAGGGTCAGATTGGATACTCTTCTTTGAAAGAATGGCACTTGAGGGAAGGTTGGGGGTGGGTTGAGGGTGGACTTGATGACCTTAGAGGTCTTCTCCAATGATTCTCTGCTTTGCTATTCCCTACCTGATGCATGACACCGGGACACACCTGTTCCCTCCTTGCTTTGGTCCAGCCAAATGAAGTGAAGGGAGCTAGACTTTGGAGATACCAGACTTCTACTCCTCAGGGAGGGTATGGCACCCCTGGGAAAGGTTTGCCACTTTGGAGCTACCTTGGCCTAAAATGGGGTGAATCCTTCAGTAAATGGGACTTTCTATGTTTGCTTCTGCTTACCATGCACCTGGAAACAAACTAGAGTTAAGAAAGCAGTGATAAGAGCTCATTTTAAGAGGAAAGATTTTAAGTACAACACCCTGCTCTCCTCTCGGATCATCTGCTCCAGGGCCTGTGATTAATGGTAGGGAGAGGAGCTGGGACCTGATAATAGTTTAACAATAGCGAAGATGTCAGCACCGAGGAGGGTAATGCATTGCTTAACGTGGTCTAATGAGGTTATAATGGTGAGGTAATAGGATGAGAAGAAGATGATCATTTAGGCCATCAGTGAAATCTACTTGGCTTGGAAGTGTCCTTGGGGTGTGTGCGGAAGCCACGTTGGCTGCAGCTTTTAATAGTAAAACAGACAGGGTGATTAAAGCTTTAATTAAAGCTAATGTATTGTCTGGGAGACAGAAGGGGTGGTCCAGCAGGTCTCTGGGCTCTGATTATCATTATTTTTTTAAAGCAGGGAATTACTGCGGGCAATTGGTGGAAATCTATTCTGCCACTTTCTGGGTGAGTTCATTTCATATCCTTTTTATTTTTGCTTTCTGCTCTCTTTTAGGTGCAAACGTTTGAGACAATTCTAGCACAAAAGTGTGCACGCTTTTTGGGTGATGAGCGCCGTCAAAACTCTGAACTTTGATTTCAGCACCGTCCATCGGAGTGGGGGGGGAACCCAAAGAGCTGTCATCTCAGCTCCTCCCAAGCTCCAGATGACAGCATCCCTTTACTCTTGGTAGGGAAGAAATCGTAAGAGGAATGACCCTAATTCTTTCCTGAAAGACCAGCGATGCCAAGATCAGAGAGAGAACCCTATGGGGTCTGAGGGTTGGATGCAGTAAGTGTTTGTGCACCCATACATTTTACTTATCCCTCTTTCTTTTGGTAACGCCTCTGTGTAATCGGACAGGTGCATTGTATTTCGAACATATTTTTTCCATTATCTACTGGGATAGCTTCAACTTATCACTGAGATTCATAGGAACTGGATGGCTTTTGCAAGGGAGTTTCTGGATGGAACGCATTAGCTGCAGACTGGGGTTACTGCCAGTGGCCTCCCCGTGAACTTGTAATCCTGGCCTTTGAGTAACAACTGTGAAAAATCAGTGACGAGCGCTTCCATTTTTCATGCTGCCGCTGCTGGCTTGCAGGGCCCGTTTTTCTCTTCCCTCTTTCTCTTTTTGTTTTCTCAGCGGCAAGGAAAGAAACAAGGCTCAGGAATTAGACAGCAAGCAGTCATTGAGAAGGCACACAGCTGGGGTTCCCCTTCAAAGGTTTTTTTTTTTTGAAGTCATGCTAAGCTGGAGGAGCCTCTCTGAGCTCATTCAGCACCCGGTGACCATGCAATCCCAAAGTAGCAATAATCTAGCATGATCTGGATTGGAAGTTGATGCAATTGGCCTAGATTTACAGCTCCTGAAGAGTGAGTGGGATCTGGGCTGGTGGGCTGAATTTTTGCCAGGTCAGCCCTTGGTGTCCCGTGCAATTCCAAAGGTGGTTTCTTGTGCTCATCTCCTCTGCCTCTCCCTACGCTCTCCTCTGGAGCTCAGTGGAGATCCTCTGGTGCCTCTTCCCCCTAAACAAGATACGCCTTTGCTGCATGCTTTTATAACATCATGAATCATAGAAGCATAAAATGACATGGATTGGAAGGGACCCTGAGGATCATCAGGTTCCAAACCCCCACCACAGGCAGGGCCACCAACCTCTGGAATTAATAATGAATAAATAACAGGGATGCTACAACCCTGAAAATCCACCCTGCTTCACGGATATTGGAGATGAAAGTCGCACGCTGTTACCTTTGAGGACTCAGCTACTGGATGCTGGGAATGAATGTGAATTGAAACCTTTTCTCCAAAAGAGCGGTCTGGTGCTGGAATGGGCTGACCAAGGAGGTGGTGGAGTCACCGCCCCTGGAAGTGTTCAAGAAACATTCAGATGTTGTACCGAGGGATATGGTTTAGTGGGAAATATTGGTGATAGGGGGATGGTTAGACTGGATGATCTTGGAGGTCTTTTCCAACCTTGGTGATTCTATGATTCTGTGCTCTGAAGGGCCTCAGCATGGGCTAGGTCCTGATTTGAGGTTAGATCCAGACTTAGAACAAAATACATTCCCAGCATGGGTTAGAAGGTAGCTCCTGAGGGGAGGAGCTGTGAGAATTTAAACCTGCTTGCCAGTGGAAAAAGCACTTTTAAAATAATGCTGGGTTCCCATGGGAAGGAAGTATCCCTTCTTGGAGACTGCTGGCAATCTCAGAGGTAGCTCTGTCTCTCCATCTGTTGATGGAGAACACTCTTGGGTGGTGCCCCCAAGCTGTGTCTCCAACAACAGAAGACTCTTGGATGGTGCCTTGAGGCTTCTACAATTGTAAATGTAAGAAAATTACCTTGCTCCCCCTGTTTCATGATCTGGCCTCTTCTTTGCCAAGTAGCAAGCAAAACAGTCGATGTATTTCAGCTCTTAAAGATGATCGAGGGACTGGCATGTAGATTATATGGCTATAAAATGAGATCATCCCATCAAGATTTTCTGTGGTTCGGAAAAGTTCAATGAACTTTTCTTGCTCAGTCTTCCCCTTTCCCCCCACCTCCTGTTTTGTGGCTTTTTTGGTGTTTCCTGGCTCCAGCTAAGATCAAAAGCAGAAGAGCAGGGTATTGTAAGGAAGGCTATTTTAGCAGAACCCACTGGGCCAGCAGAAAGCAGGATGGGAAAAATGGGCTTGGTTTGGTTTTGTAAATGTCAGTCCTTTTGCCCTCTCAAAATCAAAACCAGGGATGTTTTGAAGCAAGTGATCCTTATACTGGACTGCTGTTTGGGGAAGGTACAGAAATGCAACAAAGCCATCATCACTGATGAACTTGTACTAGATGAGGGGACATTGACCTAATCTGTTCCAGACTGACTGAAATAACATGCTTGGAGGACAGGATATGTCTCTTCTCATTCCTAGAGGTGCTGAGGGATCTGTGGGTACGTGACCCGTTTGGAATGCAGAGCCTGGAATGAGGCACCCTGACAGTTTCTCTTTGCCATGATATGAAGGGAGTCTGAAAACTGAACTTGGATGTGCAGGTCTCCACGCTGCTAGTAGGAATCTGCCAACTAAGCAGCAGAGGGGAAGCTAAGGTGTGAAGTATGGACCACGGGGAATGTAAGCTAAATGTCCATAGCAACAGAAAGCAGTGCAGATTTTCAAGCAGGGATGTGATGCAGACCCCCACATGTAATGGCAAAGTCCATGTTGCTCTCAGTATGCAACTGGAAGACCATCTCTGGAAGGAACTCTGTGGGATGGGGAAGAATTGAAATACATACATTTCAAATTCACTTTGGCCTCTGAGTTTCCTCTGCATTGGACATTCAACCCTTCTTCAGCTGAAGTGATGAGAACGCTGATGACAAGGATTGGGCAGGTTGAAGAAGGCAGGAAGCCCTTTTTGTAGGGCAGTGTTACTGGGGTTGATGTCTTCTTGGGATTTATTTATGCTAGAGTTGCTCAGAAATACTCTAAAGCACAAACTGTCTTGTCAGAAGATTTAATCCTGTCTTAAATGCTACACAAAGCTGTTAATTTCCGTAACTTCTAAGCTCAGAATGGTTGGAGTCAACTTTTTGAATGGAGGGTTCTGTTTTTTTTCCCCGATGTGCTTATGACTTTTGATTTTGCTACATATTGTGTTAAACGCCAATTTAAATGTCTTTGGTTTTTGTGTCCTAGAGATACTGTGGAGAAGCACATCTGCTCCAGTGTTTCCTTAACTGTTGTCAAAGTGCCTCCTTAGCAATAAGAACTACTGCTATTCATGCAGAGATGATATTTAGCCCTGCTGGTGAATTCCCCCATGCCTCCTTCAACCTAAATTACTTGTAAGTGGCATATCCAGCCTAAACAAGTAATTATTTGGGATTTCCATGATGGTCTGAAGGATATATGTGTATGACAGAGCTTGCAGGGAAGAGGTAGCTTTGTTTGGATGAATCAGATGTGTGGGCTGTTCCCACTGGTGAAGACAAAGCCATACTGCTGAGGAATATCAGATAACCTGTTAGTCCACCTCAGGATGGAATGAGCAGTCCTGGGGGTGTGTGTCTTCTGCTCTTTGGAGGGATGTGAAGGTGACAGACACGGAGGCTGGAATCCAGGGGAGGTGATATCCCAGAGATACCAAGCACTCCACCAGACGTAGCGTACAGAGGAGAGAACTGCTTGTTCCCACTGGCTGCCCATTTTGCCATCGGCTTGAAGGGTTTCTGCTTTGTGTCAGGAGATGGTTTCCTCAGTGCAGTTCCCCATCACAGGACTGACTGTTGCTCAAGGGCTGATGTGCCTGTGGTTCACAGGAGCATAGAACCGCTGAATGACCAAAGTAGGGGAGAAGACCTCCAAGATCATCCAGTCCAACTGTCCACCCACCACCGATATTTCCCCACTAAACCATGTTCCTTAGTACAACATCTAAATGTTTCTTGAATATGAGAAGCTGCAGACCATCCTATTGCACATTCTGGAGCAGGGAGGATGCTACAGGGAAGGGAGCATGAAGTGTCATCCTAGCAGCACATCACACCCAAACTGTATTTGTTCGTGTTGAGTAATTCTTTCCCTCCCACTTCTTTTTAAAATACACGTCCCCTCCCTTCTCTGGGTTATTCAGCACCTTGGGCTGGGCAAGGAAGTGCTGAGAGCATGTCCAGCCTTGGCTGCTCTTAGAGCTTTTGAGTCAGCAATGTCTGCTCTTGTTGAAGAGATGCCTTCGGCTCCATGACTTCCTCCCTCCTGGATTTTCACTTACTCTGTCACTTGCTGGGCCAAGTGGCAGCAAAAGCCATGGCTGGGGTGGGGCTGCCCCTGGAGGAAGAGGTGGGTAGGAGGACTTGGAGAGCCATGAATGCAAAGTCAATGAGCCAAAGCCAATAATGTTCACAGGGATGCAAGCACTGGGGCCTAGGAGCCCGACTCCATCTTCATTGCGTGCTCCTTGGAGATGGTGGTGGCCGAGTTTCCCATCATAGGGGAATGATGGTTGTAGACTGGCCCCAGGCTCCACTGCATGTCCTGTCTGTACTGGTGGTCCTCAGCAAATGCTTCAACAGCAATACAAGAAACCTCACAACAAGGCCTGTGAAGGTTAATTTGTGGGTCAGTAAGTTCATGATACAGTTATAGAGCGGTTTCTGAGACTTTAGGTCTTTTTCCAGAGCTTTTCTGAACAATCAATCAAGCCCTGAAACTTTTAGCATCTCCATCCAGTGTGGTGTTCCCTTCATTCATATCCAGCACCTAGCTCATTTCTTTGAGTCTCTTACGTTCTTGTTCTTTGTAACATAGGGTGATTATTTCCACTGTCTGATAACGATTCAGGTGTGTGGAGGGGATGTTTCCCTCCAGTTTTGGGTTAGTTTTAATTGCTGAGAGATTGAGCAGAACTACAGCGTGCTACCTACCCTTGTATGTGGCCTTTGCAGCAGCCGCAGTTGATTGTAAAACTGGTGGGTTTAGTTGTGAGGTTCTGGAACCTCTTGAGCAGCAAATCTTTGATATAGCCAGTGGATTGAGAACTGTTTCACTGCTCACACGGTATTTTACTCTGTTCTAATGGAGATAGAAGTGAAGCGCTACCTTTTCTGCCCAGAATCTTCCAACTGCCCAAACTTTGGTATTTTTGAAGATACCGTAGCTACCCTGAAGCTAGACCTAAATACCATACAGGAAAGAGTTAAAAGGTCAATGGCTTGATGAAACAATGGAGAACAACTATGGAGACCTTTGCATCTGCTTTGCTTCAGCTACAGTGTTTGCTGTCAAGTTTCCCACTGCTCTAGACTCTAAAGACGGAGATGTAGGAGTTGTGACTGGTCACCCACTTTCTAGTTCATTTACAGGCTGAAACTTCTCCAAACTTTTGTGAAGAACATGGTTAAAGGGAGAATCTGTATTCTCAGCTTCTGGGCTGCTTTTATTTCCAGACTGCTTATGAAAAGCTTTCTATGCATGATTAGCTAATAGGGATCAACGCACTTCAAGAATATTACAGTTCTGGGCAGGCCACCACCCCAAAGTTCAGTAACCTGCCAGAGGATGTGCATGTACTTGGAAATAGGGTGGCTGAGCAGTTATTTGGCAGCACCAGCTTCCACGCGGGACAAGCACGCCAGGACAGCTGTGTTTAATAACTTTGTTTGGCCCTTTCCACTTTAATTCCAGATAAAGGTTGGGTTAAAGAAAGGAACAGTCCAAAAAATTGATCAGTCTCACTTGCACCTGTGGCCTCATCCTTGCCAGTCAGAGCTGAATGTCCTCTGGGGTAACTGGGCTGAGGTTGCCGTGGCTGAGAGATGCTGGGTTACATGAGGGAGAAATGGTCCAGCTCTGCTATAGCTCTGGGAGCCTTTTGGCCCTTCTCTGCTACTTACAGAGCTGCTTCAGAGCCTTCTTGTCTCAGTGGCTGGAAACTTGCTGGTAATTCTCTTCCTAAAATGACTAACAAGCTACACATCCCCATTCTTTTCTAAACGAGTGTTACACTTCCATTACTTGTCCCTTCAACCCAGATTGCATGTCCACAGAATCCTGTTTTTTTCTACAAAAGACATCATAAATTTCAGTCTGCCCATCTTTTTGCTCGTGTTTTACGTGTGTGACATTACCAAATGTCATTGGTCTATATTTCGTGCCTACTGCCTTCATAATTGGATCTCAGATTCATGTCTCCCTTCTTTCAATAACTGTAAAGCCAAGAAGGTTGTACTGCCATTCAGCAAGACTTGGGCAGGCTGAGAGTTGGATGGAGAGGAACCCAATGAGGTTCAGCAAGGGCAAGTGTAGGGACCTGCACCTGGGGAGGAGTAACCACAGTGACAGCACAGGTTGGAGCTGAGCTGCTGGAGAGGAGCTCTGCAGAGAAGGACCTGGGAGACCTGATGGCCAACAGTTGACCAGTGGATGAGTACAGGTTGACCATGAGCCAGCAGGGTGCCCTGATGGCCAAGAACCTGCTTTAGGGGAAGTTGGACTGGATGATGTCCAGAGGTCCCTTCCAACCACTATGATCCTGGGATTCTATCTTGCAGAGACCCCTCTCCTCTTACCTTTGCCTTCCATGAGAAGGCACGCTCTCCCAAGGTCGTGCCTTTTAAAATCTCTGTCCAGAGACCACAGTGGGGCAAGTGTGTGTGCAAACGTTCTCCAGCGTTGTGCACGGCCAAGTTTGCAGCAG
This sequence comes from Numida meleagris, assembly GCF_002078875.1. Classification (NCBI taxonomy): domain Eukaryota; kingdom Metazoa; phylum Chordata; class Aves; order Galliformes; family Numididae; genus Numida; species Numida meleagris. Next base: position 97,256,276 of record NC_034412.1, on the reverse strand, counting down.
TCAGTGACTTTCTGCATGTATAGACGCTGAGGGATGGCGGAGTGGAAAAAATTAACTGTAGGTTCCACAACTTTGCAGTTGTCAAAAGCGAGACCGAATCATGTGCCTTGGCTGGGAGACGTTACTCCTTTAAATTCTCCTTTGACATTAATTAGGAGTCCCTTACATGACCTTGGAGATGATAGTTTTCCCCCTTCCAAATTGTATTTAATGAAAAAGCCTGGCTTGCCAGGTGGGTGACTTTTCCCAGGATCTCGCAGCACTCGGATTCATACTGCTGAAAACCTCTTAAGCTTCACGAGAACTTAGATCCAAGCCGTACTTTTTTTTTTCTTTAATTTCCCATGATTTTCCATTCCGAGAACTATCCTTTTGAACATATTTATTCCAGCTTGCGCAGTTCAAGGGCCCAGAATTTGACACAACCCCTTCTACCTTCCAGATGCTTGTCAGAAAGGGGCTGCTATTCTACCTCCTGAGGGTTGTATTTTACAGCACAGGGTGTGCCTCCCCATACAGTTTAAATCAGCAATAATTAGGGGAGACTGAGAGCTCTGGATATCCCAAAGCAGAGCGAAAAGGGCTGTCCTTGCCTTTTACCCTCTGAAATGAGACATTTTCCTTGTCAGCCATTGCCTGAGTTCTCAGTGCTTCTCTATGCAGCATTCAGATTCAGGGGGAGAAAGAGGAAATTGAAGTATATGTCGAGTCTCCGTGAACGCCAGCCAATGTCTGCATCCTACCTAAAATGAGCAGTCTCGAAAGCGTGACGCCAAATCTGCTTTTTTCCTGCCTCTGCCACTCTTGCTCTCTGAGATGGCTTGGCTGAGAGACAAATTTTCCTTGCAGCCAGGAAAGAAAAAAAAAAATCAGAAACAGGAGCAGTTCAGAAGGAGCAGCACAGGGCCCTCCTGGGCTCGGGGCAGTGCATCACTGCATGGGTGAGCGGCGGAGGCTGAGCTCCCATCCTTGGATCCTACAGCAGTGAAGGGCAACCCTGGGGTGTGTAGGGCTTTGGTCATCACCAGGAGGGAGAGAGATCTTCAGGGCCACCTCTGTTTGCTGCAGAGCTCTGATAGCACCGTTGGCTCTTTGCATGAGCTGGAGCGGTGCCCAGGGATGGGGGAGGGAAACTGGTGGAGGAACAGAGCTGTAGAATGCCCCATGCTTCAGACTGCAGTGGTAACGTTATTAATATTTAAGATTTGAGAGGTCTGGCTAGGAGGTTTGTCCTAACGGAAAGAACATTCCTTGCAACTAAAAGCTAGCAGCCTGCGATTGCTTCCAGCCCCCACTTCTGAGCTGCGACAGCACTGGAAGTGTCACTGTGGACTCCACCAAAAGCCATCTCTTGGTGGAACCATGGCACCTAACACTGGAATGACTATTTTCTTCATCTTTTCTTTTTTATATTTTTTCCTGAAGGTCCAGTCCTTGCAGCCACTAAGCATAGACTCGTAGAATCATTAAGGTTGGAAAGACCACTAAGATCATCAAGTCCGACTATTGACCCAGCATCACCACTAAATCTTGTCCAAATCTCCACTGTTCTGGAACACCTCCAGGGATGGTGACCCCCCCACCTCCCTGGGCAGCCTGTGCCACTGCCAGACTGCTCTTTTGGAGAAGAAATGTTTCCTAATATCCAACATGACCCTCTCCTGGCACAACCTGAGGCCATCACCTCTCATCCTATTGCTGTGACCTCCTTCCAGGTAGCTGTAGAAGAGAGTGAGATGCTGTCCGAATGTTCCCTAATTGTGATTGTAGTCAGTAAATCATCTGTCTGACCTGTCCTAAATTGTGCTTGCTTCTCTATTGGAGTCTCTTTGTTCTCTGCCAAGATCCACCTGGATCTCCTTTGCTGAACTGCAGTGCTGCCCATGCTCTGTAAGCAAACACATCCTCTTCTAAACTATCCCATATCATAAAATCCTAGTTGGCTAACATCCAGTGTCAGGTTGTTTTCTTCCCAGGGGATTGTGTGCAGGTCAAGTTTTAGGTCTGATTTCCTGAAGATGTTAAGTCTAGGTGGGTCAAGCCTTGTGTGTAGGTCATCATTCCTTGTGTGTAGGAATCATTGTAGTCAGGAGCTTGAGAAAAGAACTTACCCGTCTCTACACACATGTTAGATTGCATTCGGATCGCTCATCCAGATTTGGTGATATGCATTGTGTGATCGTAGAATCATAGAGCAGCTTGGATTGGGAGGAACCTCAAAGATCATCTAGTTCCAACCCCAGTGCTACAGGCTGGTTGCCAACCACTCAATCAAGCACCAGCTCAGGTTGCCCAGAGCCCCCCATCCAACCTGGCCTTGAGTTGTCTGCAGTGGGTCTCCAACACGGAGCACCCTTCTGATGTCACACCCAAAAGGGATTCTTCTTGCCTGCACCTTCACAACTGAGAAAGGAGGCCTGGAAGGTTCTTCTCTAGTCACTGTCAAGCTGATGGAAAAGTTACGTTTGCTTTGGGATGGCACGAAGCTGTGAAGGGGGAGGCTGAGATTGGATATCAGTCCCCTAGCCCATTTCACCCATCTGATTATCCTCTATTTTTTTTAAGAAAAGAAGGGCCTAAAGGTAGCAACGCTGGCTGAGCATATGTCTGTGCCCATCGTTCAGCCATGAGAAGCAATGACAGCCTGAAGGCCAGCATGCTCATTTGCCACCAATCAAAATGAACCCCCAAGTAGCCCACATCCATCCAAATATGATCTTTGTTAGGCCACTGAACCTTGTTGTTGGCCAGAGGTCATAGGGTTTGGCTCCCAGCAAGACTGGGTCAGAGTGTAGGAACAGAGCCTAACTAAGCATTTTAAATAGGAGCAAATGTTAACAGCCTTCCTGGCATTTTACTTTAGAGAGAATCCTGAAGCAGCCTTTTGAGTTGCAAGCCTAAGCAATAGAGATTTTCCCTCTCCACGTTCTGGCCAGTATTGAGACTGGCCAAAAAGATACCTCCAAGAGAATTAATTCCTGGATTTGCTTAAGACCTTGTGCATCGTGGAAAGGGCCCAATGGAGAGATTTACGGCGAGCAAGTCACTTTCGTCCTCTCAATGCCAATTTCAGAGCTTTAGTACTGGAGAGTTGTGTTATTCACAGCTTCCTTGGAGCTTGTTGCTGAATTGCCACTGTAATGGCTTTGCTCCTTTTAACGGCCTATGGCTAGGAGTGTTGCGAGAGTGAGAAGCAGAGATTTCAGGCCCAGAATTATTGCTCTGGCAACAAAGTGACCACCAGCAACAACTGAAATTGCAAAATGAGCATTTCTAGGAAAAAAGAAAAAAATCTGTCACGTTGTCGGCTCAGGTTGGGCAGTTACAGTTGAAACTTAAATTGTGCTCATCTGAACTCCCCCAGAGAAAAAACAATACCGACCCACCAACAACCCTCCCCCAAAAAAACTTTTGAAAGATGGACGTTTCCAGGCAGAAATGCCTCCTCTGTGCCATGTGAGAGTTGTCTTCTTGTTCCTCTTATCTCTGCTGTTCTGCATCTCCCATCTCTTTGAGTTGCTGGAGAGAACCAGAGGAGCACTGTTAAGGGGGAGGGCATGTGGGACAGTTGTAGCCCCCCTGAGGAACCAGACTTGTGGGGAGACTGCAACACCCATAGAGCACTGCTGCTGCCTCTTTGAACTGAGCATTGCAAACATGAGCAAAGAACGTTTTTGGCTTTTGCTTGCAGACCAGAATCACTTTATGCACCCATAAAAAAAAAAGAGGCTCTTGACATGCGGAGTTGGGATGTTCAGGGTTGGGAGCAGAGACCTGAGTTATTGAATGGGAGGTTCACAGCCAGGTATGATCAGCTGTGAGCATCTCCGTGGATGGGGTGATGATGGCCATGCGGCGTTGGGTTCTGCACCTGGGCGTACAACGTACCCTGTGGAGCAGAGATATGCTGCAAGAGGGGCTGGGAGCATCACTTGCTGAGCTATTTGCCCCAGTGGGAAAACTTTCTGAAGCAGGAAAGAAAAACAAACGCAAGATGCTGGCGTGCCAAAGCCTCCTGAGTGCCCAGGCTGGGATGCTACCTTGTTCTGTGCCCGCGTGGTGCCCTGTACACGGCTGGGTTCAACCGCGGGAGGTGGAAACTTGCCACCCCTTGAGTCACCACCTCCCACGTCACTTTCCTACGTGCCTGCCTCCTAATTAGCCAATAAATTCACAAATGCCTTTCTGTCATCCCAGGGCTGTGTGACAGCCGCACGTTGGCAACGTGTCTGCGTGCACGCCGGTGTTGCCAGCTGCTGGGCTCGGGGCAGGAGACGGCACCCAGCCAAAACCACAGAAAGGCTTCAGTGAAAAAGAATACGCTCCGAGTGCGAACAAATCGGTGTATTCCATTTGAGGTGATGTTAGCTGCTTTCTACGCTGTGGCTGCTAGGGGCACAGCGCCTGGGCCTTGGAAAAAAAAGAAGTGTTTTCTGTGCAAAAACTCGCAGCGTGCAAATGCTGCACTTTGTGTCTGTGGGTGTGCAGGTCTTGGGGGCTGCTCTGGGGTTTGTGCATTGCCCAGGGATGGAAGCCCCAAGTCCCAGCTCTTCCTGTCCAATGGTTACAGCTCAGGCAAGGTCCCTGATTCAAGAATCCTTCTCTACTCTGCCAAAAAGATGCCGAGTGCCTTGAGTTTGTTGTATCTCAGCTGCGGTACGAGCAAGGAGTTAGTGTCATAGAACACTTGGGAGTGCAGACACAGGGACTGGGTTAAGTATCCCTGCAGCAAATAGGGCATCCAAGTGACTCGGGAGCACTACAGCAGAAAGACACCAATGACTGCAAGGCAGGAAGGGAGTTGTGTCCGTGCTTACGAAGTCTTTACAGAATCATTAAGATTGGAAGAGACCTCTAAGACCATCAAGTCCAATGCCATCCCATCCCCACCGTGCCCACTGACCACATCCCTCAGTGCCACATCTCCATGGTTCTTGAACGCCTCCAGGGGACAGTGACCATTGTAGAATGGTGTTTCCTAGGCAAAGAAGGTGCTGTGGTTGTAGATTTTGTGTATAAGGACCCATCTCCACTAACATGAAAGGAGAGCTCGCATGCCACCAGCCCCAGGACGATCCCATCGCTTTGTGCCAAGGGAAAGTGGGCTCCAGAGCACCTCACCTACCAAAGGACTTACTGCCTAGGGCATAGGACACCTGATGAGACACACGGAATAGCATTTCAGGATTGCCAAGACTTATTATGGGATTTACTGTAGGGTTTAAGATGTACAGAAAGGGAATAAAGGCAGGGAACGGGAGTGATCAAGGTAGCCTTGAGAGAAACAAGTGTGGAAAATAGAGCAATAAGGGGACAAAAGGCACTGGGTTTATGCAGATGAGTGGCAGGCTGGTCCGTGTGCCTGGCCGTGCTCTATGCCTGATCAGTGCAGTCTGTCCTGTCTTCTCATTAATCTCTGTTTCTCATTATTTTCTGAGTGAGAGGCTTTCTATTCCGGGTGTATGTGTGTGTGTGGAGGTCCGAGTGCCAGCGGATGGAGTGGGACCAGAGGTCACAGGCCAGGTTCTGGAGAGATGTGGGGCCTGGGGTTGACTGCTGATTAAGGGCATAGGTCTGGACCAGCTGTGAGAGAGAACGATTTGCATGTTTCTGCGTGGCTGCAAGACCAGGGGATCTCGGGCCAGCTACTGGGTAGACCATTAGACAAGCAACGCTCCAAATTTTGTTTGTTTATGTATGTATGTATTTTCCACTCACTGGCTTTCATCCTGGCTGCTGAGCAATGCTGAACAGCCCAAGGACCTGACATCTCCAGGAGACACGTCCTGGAGTCAGGCGTGGGCTGTTCTTAGCCAACATCACCATGGGGTGAGCCACAAAGGTCGGGAGGTGCTGGGTGTAGGTGAGGGGAGGATCTGAAACCCCAGTGCCAAAATGATTTCTGTAGAGAGATGCCGGATACCAGACACCCCCCAAAAGGACAGCACGGCCTTCCCACCCCCTCTCCTCTTGTGATTTTATTTCATCTGAAGGCATTTATAGCAGGAACGTTTCTTTTTATAAACACTTCCATCAGCCAGATGCGCTTCTGCGGGGCACGTTGACACATCAAATTAGGCTGTGGTTTGGGTGGCGGCCGCCGTGGGGCCAAGGATATGGAGATGTGAGAGGGAATGGCGCAGAGGGGAAGGAGGAAGGCTCCTCGCAGCTCAAACCTGCGGTTGAGAGCTGGCTCTCAGCAAAAACCGCCCTCATCAAAGCTTGCTGTTGAGCAAGGCGCTGGGATGCTCATGGTCTGCACGTCCCCGTGTTCCTCGGGTGCACGCAGGAGGGCAGCGGGGACACTGAGAGGTGGCCCCGTGCTCCAGCCCACCTCTCATCCTGCCTTTGCGGGTGCTTTGAGACGTTTGCTCGCTTCTCTCCTCTTCCTCCGGTGTATTTCATGTCTCTGTGCTTCCCCGTTCTGGCTGGAAACACCGAGGTCTGTGCCAGGAAAGGCTGTTTTCATGGCGTCGTGCGACTGGCTGGCCCAGGCCTGTGAGATTCCCACTTCCATCCAAGAGCTTGTCCTACTTTCAGACTGGGCTGTGGAGATGGTTCATGGTGTGAACTGCCTTCCCCCTCCTCTCCTGCTCTTGGGACCCACTGCAGCTCCCACCTCTTCACCTGCAGCGTTCCCAATAACACCACTTTACTGCTGCTTCCCTCTTCTCCATCACCTCCTCAGCACATCCTCAGCTGGGGCTTACTGAGATGGCCATAGTGGTGAGATGCGTGGCCAGAAAGGGGAACAGGGAGGGAACATTGGGGCACAGTGGAGACAAAGGATCGTAATGAGATCTCAAAAACCTTTTGCCAGTTTTTGGTTACCTCAAAATCCAGCCCTTCAGCACAACCCTTTTGTGGATTGAAGCTTCCTGAAACTCAGCCAGATCATGTGCTTGGTGCAGGAGATTCATCCAACTCAGTCCCGTCTCCTCCTCCTCCTCATCTCGGTTTTGCATTTTCTCACCCATCCTTGAAGCCAGGGAGCAGCTCATCAGCTTGCAGAACAGTGGTATTGGGGTTGCAGAGTCTGGAAATGTGTGTTCTTGAGTCTGGCTGCAGCCTCTTGGGCTATCATCTGGCCTGACTCATGCTTGGAAATGGAGAATGCAGGTTCCTGCTCCATGGACAGTGTGAGCTTTTAAATACTGTGACTATTGGCAGGTGGACCTGCTGGCTACCTCTCAGCAGCAGCTCGGACATGGGGAGCTGGGGCAAGGAGCACCCAAAGCTTTACCATGGCGTGGCTTCAATCCCATAGTGGTAATGTGTGATCCAACCTCTGAAAGAATACAGATTCAAGGCCAGTAATGGAGATAACATGGAAATGTCTTATAAACAGATCTGCTGTCCCCGCCTCTCCCTTCATTGAGACCTAATTGAGTTGGAGAAAGAAGAGAAACGTTGAATTTTAGATTTGAAATACCCTGGGACTGCAGAAAGGCCCCAGACCAATGCTAATGAAAAAGCATTGTAATTGTTGACCAGCAATTCCTAGCTTCTTAGCAAAAATAAATTAAGGAAGACCCTGGGATCCTATGGCTAAGAATTATGTGGAAGTTGTTGGATCTGCCAAAAAGAAATCGGCAGGTTAGATGAGGGAGATACCTCACTGTGTGTAGCCTCATAAGAGGAACCAGAGCACCTCCATGTTGGTGGATGCTTTGGAGGGTCCAACAGGAAAAGTAACCAGAGGATAATTAGTTCCTCAGAGAGAGAAACTTTACACAGTTGCTCCAAGACAAAGCAGGATGGAGGAAAAAGACAGTGTGCTGAGCAGGACATGGAGCTGGTGCTGAAGTCAATGACGGTGTCCTCTGCTTATCAGGAAAGGGTTCAGAAAAGGCCAAAGAAAATTTGAAATGGATTGGTAGACTAAAGGAATCCTGCTGGACATTAATCACTTGAAACACAGCCTTTCAGAGAGGAAAAGGATCCAAATCCTGTAGCAAATGGTAGATTCATCGAATGTAAGACAAGAAAAGATCTCTGACCTCCCACATAAATCCTGCCGCCTGCCCCAGAGTTCCTGCACCATAACTCATGGGGGGAGAGCGCTCACGTGCTTCAGAAATACATCCCGTCTTCATTTCAAAGGGAAAAACCACACCAGCCTTAGGTAAGTTGTTCCTGTAGTTAATTATCATACTGAAAGAGAAAGAAGCGTGCTTTATTCCAGATTGAATTTGTCTGGCTTCAGTTTCCAGCCATTGGATCTTGTTAAACTGTTGTCTGCAGATTAAAGAGCCCTCTGCTGAATACAGACAAATTGGCAATCTGGAAGCCAGGAGGTCCAAGGCCAAGTCCTGCTCTTCATTAGGAGGAGGAGCACAACGCTCAGGGTCGCTCAGGACACCCTCCTTTGCCATCTCACAGCTATGCCAGCTGTGAAATCTCCCTAATTTTTGGCTGCCAGCCCAAGACAATGCCCTTAGGTTTTAAGGGAGGAGAAAAAGCAATCAAGCCTTCCTCCCACCCGCTTTTTGTTTGCCGTTGGCAAAGCGGGCTCGGAGGAAGATGAGAAATGCTTGGCATGAAGGCACATTTGTTATGCAGAGCTGAGCCACGCTTCAGCTCTATTGTGTTCGGTTGGATGCCCATTGGCTTCATTGTGTTGGGTTGGACTCTTGTTGGCTCCACTGTGTTGGGTTGGATGCCCATTGGCTCCATTGTGTTGGGTTGGACTCCTGTTGGCTCCATTGTGTTGGGTTGGATGCCCAAGTCCCCTGGTGAAACTTGCAGGCCATAGGGGATCAACTTGCATGGACATTACGCCTCTCCTCTGGCGAAGATGCTGGCAGGCCGGGACGTCTCCCAGTGGCTTTGGCAGCACAGTAAAAAAGAAATCGTCATTTAAAATAATAATAATAATAATAAAAAAGAAATCCAGCTAATCAATGAAGACAAAATCCCGTTTAATGTGAAACAGGCTGTGCCAGCGCTCCGGCGGCTGCTCCTGGCCTGGGCAGAGCAGGAGGCCTTGAGGTCAGGCTGGTCCCCACGTCGTGGTTTCCTCTGGAGGTGGAGGACTCGGACACAGTCTCCAGCAGCCTGACAACTGACTCTGGAGGGAAAGCAGAGAGGAGACATCCAGGAGGAACCTGGAGCGACAGAGGCCAAGGATGGAGCAAAGGGCCCCAAATTGGACAGCAAAAAGAACAGTCGTCCCTCTCCGCCCCCCTCTCCCTCCTCCTCCTCCCGGGCTGACGCTAAGTAAGAGCTTCCCCTCCCACAAAATAAAGGCCTTGATGACAGGCTGCCTTCCCCTGAACAGAGTGTCAAGTTGAAATCTGGCCCTGAGGATTTGTGGTGGCTCAGGGCAAAAGTCAAAACAAACACAAACACATTCCCCAGTGCCGACGTCGATGCAGCCCTGAAGAGGAGACGGCGAAGCAGAGCTAATGAGCAGGAGAGATTTTGTTTGGATGTGCCGAGGGGACACGGAGGACAGCCAGGAAAGCAATAGGGCAAAGTGTGACTTTCCTTCCAGTTTGTGGGGTGGGGGGGCTCGTGCCATCACCTTCTGGAGAACACTGGTTTATTGCTTTCTTTCTGGACACAACATTGACATTTTGCTTTTCCCCTCCCCTTGAAGCAGCATTTGCCATGCGGGTTCGGTGGCAGTGAGGTCTTGCCGGCTTTGCCAAGAGGTGGCAGTGCTGGAGCTCCACAGCCCGGATAGGCAAGGGCCCAAGCCAAGTGCCTACGTGTGGCTGTGCACAGCGTGCGCGGTGCTTCGGGGCCGGGAGCGAAGACTTTGTGCTGCAGCACAACCAGAGCAGTACTTATTTAAGACAGGATGGAGTCAAGTACAAAAGGCTTTTCCTTCAATAGACGGAGCGGCTGGTCAAGCGTTGGCTCTGAGAGTGCTTGCCAGCGTCAGCTGAGGTCTCTGGATTTTTAGACTCTTCTAATATGTAGTTCTCCCACTCTGCATTTCCTTCAAAGAGTTTTGCAATGGTTAATGAACAACAATGTGTTCCCTATTGCGTAGATGGTGGAAACAAAGGCTGAAAATTATCCCTTCATCCTACTCGGAGAAGTACCCATGAGCTCTGGGTACGTGATCCATGAGGGAAAATAAAGCTCAAGAGAACCTTAGGGAGAGCTCAGAGAAGTTGAAGTTTGGGCAATGTCAGTCAGGGCTGTGGGCAATGTTTGCTTCTGAGCATCTTTACTGCACAAGGATTTGGAGTGAGGACAGCGGCACAAACAAGCTTGGGCATCACTTGGATAGCTCATATCCCTTCAACCATGCATGGGCTCGAGCTGTGATGGTCACAATCTGCCTTATGATCTCCAGGAGAGGCTGGCTGAGCAAGGCTGAATGCCACACTGCACGGGAGCTCAGCTGTGGATGCCGATGCTCTAAAGCCCAATGCATGAATGGGGCAAGAGGGGGACATTAAACTCAGTGTTCACAGCAGAACAAGCAATGAACGCGCTGAGCAGTCAGCTATAGCATGTGTGCAGCACTTCACCTGTCTGTGGTGCCACTTAGGTCTCAAATAATGACAGTAAGTCACGCCATTCAAGCTCAGAATATCAAACATTTTACCCAAGTTTCATGTGGAACATTCGGGTTAGCTCTGGAGCTCTGTAGGAAGGGACAGAGAAGCTGTCTCCTACCAGATAACTCCCCAAACAAAGACTTTGCAAAACTCTCCGTTAAAGCACAGCTTGGAAGCAGGCAAAGAGGCTTGCAATATTTTCTGTGTAATCAAGTGATTAATATAAACCATGCGGTCTAATGATCTGTCATCTCCGATGTTACCCCATGCCACTTAAGATGCTGTGGTTTGACAGAGCACCAAGCAGAGCCGCGCTCTCCCCTTCCCGATGTTTACAGGGCTTCGCTGGGTAATGTGTTTCAGCGGGTTCGCGCGGCGCAAGCTGTGACGGATGAGAAGCTGTGGGAGCTTGTAACAACAAGCAGTGCGTGCGTGCTCATCCAGCTCCTGTGGCAGCTCCCCAGCGAAAGGGAAAAAGGCTTTCCTCATGGTTTCTGCCCCTTCGTTGTCAGGATGGCTTCGGCTCCTCCGCCAGTTGGGTTGAGCATTAGGAACAAAAGGACCTTTGAATTATTTTTCTCTATTCCTGCATTTTTTTTTTTTTAACCACCACAGCACCTGAGGTCTTCAATGAATGAATGAAGTGTTTTCCCTCAGAGCACCCAGGGAGGAAAGAAACTATGGCCATGGAAAGGCAGCATGCCCCAACAGCATAAGCATGCAGTCATAGAATGGCTTGGATTGGAAGGGACCTACCTACCTACAGGGTGACCTCCCCTCCCATCCCAAGCCCTGCTTTGAGCAAATCTCCTCCCTTCTTTGGCCAAGAGTGCTTTTCTTGATGGCTACTGAAAATTAATTCTCTTCCTCTCCTTGTGAGTGCTTTGGACCGTGCGTTAGGACCGCTGGACCCACGCCAGCAAGCAGAGATCTCTGAGAAGAGGGATGTTTCAAAGTTCTGGTAGATATTACGAAGCCTTTAGGGATATTTTAAAGCAGTTTTCAGATTTTGAGAAGGAAGAATGACTGCTTCCAGACTACTGAGGGCATGTTGATAGGAAATGATTGCTTTCGAAACCATGCGTGAAAACGTAACATAAACTGGTCCGAAAATTTTATTTGCACGAAAAATCAAGATAGCTGTGGAACGATACAGAATATCTGGCCTTTGTTCCCCTCTCTGGGACAAGCCTTAAACTTTAAACCTTAACTCTGTCCTGCCTTACCTTTGGGTGAAGCTGTCTCTGAACACTAGGGAACCTTGGGTTGCATGCTGATTTAATCTATCCCCGAACTAACACATGTACAAACCAAGTGGATCAAGGGAGGGATTTGTTTCATTTCGCTTTCAGCCATCTAGCAGTTATTCATCTTGCCCAAGTCACCTGGGCTTCCTCCAAGAGAAGGAATCCATCCAAAAGTGGGGGTCTGGGATAGGAGAGATGAGTAACCCTACGGCAGAATGAGCTCTGCCTGCAGTGGTAGTGGGGTTTCCATAGGTCAGAGCAACACTTAACTTTTAGACAGCAAGGCTTATTGAATTAATCCCACACCATCCTGAAAATCCCAAAGTTAGTCACCTTTAACCAGAACTCAGGGTTCCTGCTTTTATTTCTGACCCTAGCAACCGGACCTTGTTCCTGATTTCTGGGTTACAGCACTTTGGAGTAAAAGAGCTCACCTTGGTCATCTCTGCCATACAGCAAGGTCAGCTCCACGCAATTCCTGACAGACATTCAGGGCAGGGAAGGGTGGAGTAACACATATGCAAGGACTTTCCTTATCTTCTGCAAAGGGAAAATGTACAGTCTAACTTCTGGGAGAAAGTGGAGGCCACGAACAAGCCCATCCTTCTCCCACCCTTTGTCACCTTCATTGTTCAGCTGGAGACCCGCTCTCAGCCCAAGTTGTTGTGGTGTTGGTGAAAGGCTGTGGTTCCTCTCAACGGGAGCACGGAGCTGTGAGCACTTTGCCATCAGCATAAGGTGCTCCCATTTGCACACAGGCTGAAACCGCTCCGAAGTAGGTTACAATGGGATTGTCAATCTCATCACCGCAAGATGTTGCTGGTGCCAAGAGTTTTGCAAAAAGTATTTTAGCTAATGATTTTTGAAGGTTTTGCAAGGCATAATAAGGAACCTGCTTTAGAAGGGCAGTTGGACTGGGTGACCTCCAGAGGTCCCTTCCAACCCCTGCGATTCTGTGATTCCGTAGTATTCAAGAATTGCATTTTCAGGGTTTATACCAGTTTATAAGTAGAAGGTTTAACATAGAGGGATGATACTCCCACATATCTCTTCTGCATATGTCCTACACCATTTCCCCCCGAACTGCTGGTGCTTTACAGCTGTCAGAGGTGGGACATTGGTCCAAATGGACCTTGCGACCCATTTGGCTTGATGTCCTTCCCCATCCCTTCTCCATCCTTCCCAGTCAGATGATGTATTTGCTTCCTCCACCAGCTGTCCCTGGAGCATCTGGCCAAGCAGATGTCAAGAAAGTTCAGTAATCTGTGTGTGGGCAAAACCAGGTTCTCCTCCTCTGAGCAGGATGGAAAGTATCCTGTCTGTCTCTGCTCCACCCCTGCCCCAAAGTCAAGAGGACTTCTTGCAGCATTCCTGAGCCCAGTCCCTGCAGCTTATAGACATATATTTAGCATTTTAAACACTGTGTTTTGCCCTGGACTTTAAATTGTCCTTCTCCTCTCTGCTTCTGTCCTTTCCCATCAGTGACAGTCATAGTCTATTTGATACAGGCCAGGTTACTGAGCCATGACCGTGTAATTACGGTTGGAGCCACAGAGCTATTTTTATGCCCTGCCAGAGATTATTCACTTATCAGGAATGTATATTTAAGTGGCAGGCTCTGAACTGGCCGCTATAAATAGGCAAACCCAGCACCCTCTGTGTTTTCTTTCAAGTCTGTCATCTATCACGCCTTCAATTTCCGCAACCACATCAACGTCCGTGCAGGGCAGGATGTGTTGGAGTGGAGAGGAGCAGCTGGTGAACTCGCTTGGAAAGAAGAAGGAAGGGAAAGGGGATGTGTAATGCCACCTTTGCTCAAGTGTGACGGGAGCCAGGGACTGGAAGAAGGGCTGCATGGGTTGGCTTCCCTTCCATGGTGGTTATTGCATGACCCCAGCATCCCTGCTGCTCCAGGTGACAGCTTCTTCCCCTCTGCCATCAGCTGCCTGGGGGTGGCATGAGGACATTGGTGCTGGGATAAATGGGACAGGAGGTGACTGCGTCTTGCACAGGGCAACTCCCACAGGGCGTTAGTATTATAGAAAGTAATAGGGAGAAGGCAATAAAAATGCTTTCTAGCAGGATTCATAGAATTGCTGAACGACTTATGTTGGACCCTAGGATGACCTCACTGAGTTCCAACCTCTGCTGTGGGCTGGTTGTCCCCCACCAGCTCAGGTTGCCCAGGCCCCCCATCCATGGCCATGGACACCTCCACAGATAGGGCACACACAGCTTTCTGGGCAACCTGAGAAGATGTGAAGGAAGGGAGAGATTCCCAGGGAGCGGGAAATGGGAGCATGGGCAGCAGCCTTCCCCTCTCGGCCCAAATCAGCTTTCATAAATTAGAACTATAGGTGGTGGGTGCCCCATGGAAACATTCAAGGTCAGGTTGGATGGGGCTCTGATGGAGGCGTAGGTGTTCCTGTTCATTGCAGGGGAGTAGGACCGGACAGCCTTTAAGTGCCCCTTCCAACTCAAAGCATTCTATGGTTCTATAGAATGATGGAATAATTGGGTTGGAGGGAACCTTAAAGCCCACCCAGGTCCAATCCCTGCTCTGAGGGATGCCCAGGGCCCCATCCAGCCTGGCTTTGGGCATCTGCAGGGATGGGACACCCACGGTTTCTCTGGGCAGCCTGTAGCAGGGCATCACAGCTCTCTGAATGAAGAATTTCTTCTGAACATCTAACCAAATTTTCCCGTCTTTTAGTTTAAATCCATTCCCCCTTTTCCTATCACTATCAGACTGTGTTAAAAATCCGTCCCCCCCACTCCTAGTCTGCACACATATCTGGGATTGCCCCAGCCCAAGTACAACACCCTGCACTTGGTCTTGTTGAACCTCATGAGGTTCTTGTGGCCTCACTTTTCGAGCCTGTCCAGGTCCTTCTGGATGGTGTCCCTTCCTACCATGGTGTCAGCTGCAGCACCCAGCTTGGTGCCATCAGCAAACTGCTGAGGGTGCACTCGATCCCACTGTCTGTGTCATTGATAAAGATGGTGATGAGCACTGATCCTTGGGGGAAACCACCTGTAACCAGCCTCCAACTGGACATAGAGCTGTGGACCACAACCCTCTGGCTGTGACCATCCAGCCATCTCTTTATACACTGTGTAGTCCGGCTATCAAATCCATATTTCTTTAATTTAGAGATAAGGATGTGGTGCAGGACCGTGTCACAAGGCCTCACACAAGTCCAGGCTGATGACATCAATGGCCCTTCCTTTGTCCACTCATGCTGTCTGTCCATCATAGAAGGCCACCAGATTGGTTAAGCAGGAGGGAAAGGTTGTCCAGGTTTAATGCCAGCAGCCTACCTGGAGTGCTGGCTACTTCTTTTAAATACAGGTCTGGTGTCACCAAGGCTATTCACAGTCTCTCCAAGGAGTGGCCCTCCGGTACCAATATTTTCCACTAATTGAAGGCTGTCCTGTGGCTGTGTTGCACCTCCTGGGTCATTTCCCCTCGTTAGCAGCTGGCAGCACAGATACTTCACGCTGGCATTTCGAGTTGAGTGCTTCTGTAGGAAGTCTAACACCTTGAGATGGAAATCCCAGATATCTTTGTTCACTTCAGACAGGATCTGATTAGCAAGCTGTATGCATTTTTTGGCTCTTCTCCTGGTTCCTGAGTAAGGCAGGAATATGGTATGCATATGAAATAGCAATTATCTTCCAAGCTTCACAGTTTCTGGGGTGCACGCTGCTGTCTGTGACCCCAACGGAGGGTTTGGGCAGCAGTTGTATCTGGGGCAGACTCACTGCAGGAACAGGGATGTGGAAGTTGGCAGCATCCCTTTAGGAGAAACAAAAAAAAACCCCAAATCTAAACACTGGCAAGCAGCAGGGTGCATCTCACAGTTTGTTCAGCGCTCAGAGGCCTCCTCACAGGATATCACACGGGGAAAGAAAAGCTTTGCCACCTTGGATTCTCAGCCCGGGAGCAGCCATCCAGCCCGCTTCTCCAACCTGAGGATGTGCTGATAAAACGTCCTCCCTCCTGTCTTTGCTCAGCACATTGTGTCCCTCCTGACTCTTTCTCAGAATTTCTGGCTGCACATTCCTTGGACTCGCCGTGCAGTCCCCTTTGAGCACAGCTGATACTGCACAGTAACTGGTGTTCTTTCCCTCCCAGACCTCTCCAAGTGCCAGAGGAACTTGTGGCTTTATTCAGGCCACTGTGACTTTGTTAAAAGAATGGGCTGGCTGTATCATTCACCGAGCTGATAGTATTCCTGATAACGCATTTCTCAATGCTGGTAAAGAGCAATGGCACTGCGCGTTTCTACGCATCTCCCTGCAGCTTTGCACTTTGGCTCTGCCCAAGAGAGGGATCACTTGGGAGGTTTTGTTTGCATTTTCCCCACTTATTTTCCCCAGGGAAAGCAGTGAGCTCAAACACGGAGCCTCAGAGGTGTGAATTTGGGATCGGGATCGGTTGCTGTGGTGCAGACCTTTGTATGTCATGATGAAATTTCTGGCATCATGGGACAGGCAAATCCATTCCCTTTACCTCACTGCCCACTGCCCAAACTCCTCATCTCTTCCTCCCTATTACTCTGTGCTTTCAAATTCTGCACCCTGAGCACCTTCTGCCCGTGTTATCTCTATTATCCATCCCACATTTCTGTTTGGTTTTGGGGGCTTTGGGGTTTTTTCTGTTTTGAAAGGTCCTATCCAGACAGCAGTCCCAGGGCAGCTTGCTGCTTTCTGTCTCTGTTCTCATCAAGGCCTTTTGACCAATGCTTAGATGGGAAATATCCTTTTCTAATCTGGCAGTTTTATGGGACTTGCATTCATTCACCTTGGATTCTGCCCAAAACATCCCTTTCTGGAGATATTTCTAAGCTAAAACTGTTGTTCTGTGTTGCTTGGCTACTTTCCTATGCTTTTAGGTTACACACCCTGCCTCTCAGAAATGCCACTATCAGGCTTTTGTCACGACCTTTCTGCTGATGTCATGTTACGGATGGGGATTTCTGACACTTATCAGTCCCACATGCCTTTTTTTTCCTGGAAGGGTCTCTTGCGCCAATTTTTGCATCAAAAGGGATGTTTTCTTCACACTGCATTCCAAAGCAGATGCTGAAAAGGATGAACTTGTTGCTGCTTTTCTTGACCTTGAGATGCTGATGTGCAGATGGAGAATGAGGTTGCATCTAAATTTAAACAAGCTGGATCCAAATTCTTGTTTCTTGTCTGAGCCCATCGTCTTTGGTCTTCTTTGGTCAGTGGAAAGAAGCTGGCGCCCCAGGAATGGGCTTCAACCCCTACAAAGGCAGCTTTGTCAAACAAGAGGATGAGGTTGTCTGTAGGCTTATGGCTCTGCGCTACATCCATTAAAGTGAATAATTAAGATCTCATTCTGCATGCAGATTGAGAGTCAAAAATAGAGTCTCCGTGCAAGTGGGTTGCCTGAACACCTGCTGCAGTCAGTGGAGATCCCTTCAGGTCAGAACATGGGCACTAATTAGAGGCCTGAACATAAGCATTTATTCTCATCTGAGAGTCCTAGGAAGTCCTTCCCTGTTTGTGTAGGCGCTGCAAAAAGTCATCACCTCCTATTAATCCTGTGCCATGTCTCTCAACCCTATACAGATGTCTTGAATACACCCTTAAATCTCAAACAACGCTAGCCCTCTGCATGCAGGTCAATAAATCATCCTGTTAATAGAATCATAGCCCTGGGACACCTGATCCAGCTGTGCATGTCCCTGCTCATTGCAGGGGAGTTGGACTAGATGACCTTTAAAGGCCTCTTCCAACTCTAAGGATTCTAGGATTCTATAATATGTCGATGCTCATTGTCCAGACTGAGAGATCAGATATCCCACTCACCTGCAGGCACCCAATTAAGTGTCTCAATCTACATGTCAGTGTCATCCCTCGCTCAATGAGCAAACAGAAGAGTGAGATGACATTGATGTGTACACAGAGGCAAGCACAGGGGAGCAAGGAGAGAGACAGATCAGTGTTCTAGATCAGTATGTCTACTGTGAAAGATAGACAGAAGGGTCCTGGGCCACGTGGGCAGCCTTTGAGCTCTGAAGTGCTTGCAGGTTTGTATACATCCCCTTTCCAGTCTGTCCTTGGATGTGATTTTTGCGGCAGAGATGTGATTTTTAGTCACTGATGGCAATAGTTAACCAATTACAGTGAGTTCCTAGATCCACAGGGTACTCCCGAGGCCAGGGGAGGATCTCGGCTGCTGTGCCCTTCACAAATCTCCCTCTCTGCAGAGGTTGTGTGGACCTCTGAAGTGAAGTGTTACCACGAAGAGCAGCTGGTATCTGGCTAGCAGGCTGCCAGGCCTACAGGAACCACATCTGCATCTCAGCATGGCCACTGCTGGGGGAAATTCAAAGGGAGATGGCACAGCCAGGAGGGACCATGGGAATCCCGTTCTTGTGTGGTCTGAAATTTGCGTCCCCTCCCTTTGGCAAGGGAAATGTCACCCCATTTGACAGACGTTCCTGCTGTCATATGCTTCTCTGGGGAGCTTGCAGCATCTCAATGTGTTTTACAGAGCACGGAGCCTCTGATTTTATAATGGGATGATGTGAACAAGATTGTAGTTGGTCCTGTATCTCCCAGGAAGTCAAGGGAGTTCTCTTTCTGTCTAGAGGCTCTCTCCTCTTTTTCTCACCCAGAAAGCACTTCCTATAAAAGCAGACTGCTGGGAGCTGCCCTTCATTTTACCAGACACTCATTTATTAGAAGTCTAACTGGGGTTATACGTCTTGAGCACGTTCCAGGGGGTTCTGTGAGAAGAAAGGGTCCGGCTGATGACACAACAGCTACTATAGCTCTTTTCCCCCTGCTAAAAGAAAATAGTAGCTTTGCATGATTTTTCTCAAACTCACGACAGCTTCCTTGCAAACAAAGATTTTTCCTCTTGACAAATAGCAGCACGACCCACTGAGAAGGGGGGTGAGTAAGGAGGTAACATCCAAACTCTCTTTAACACATGATGCCTTTAACCAGCTCTGTCAAAACCTTTCCCCCCAAAACATCTATTCACTCACTTAAGAAAATAGCAAGGCCACGGGAATAATAAACCCTCTGTTGCCCAAATGCATTTATGTTGGCTCACTTAAGCCTGAGCACTGACATTGAGAGGAACATAGATTTTTTTTCTTTCTTCTGTTCCTAAAACACACAATCTTTTCCCATTGGAGTTCCAGGAAAGAGCCCCATTAGCACAAGACTAAGGTTTAGTTCAGGGGCCTCCAAGCAGTATAGAAATCTTGTTGGAAAGCACTTCCCTCCGGCAGAAATTGGCACCTACCAATGCAACAAGTCTTCTGCCTCCAGCTCCTCTCCACTGATGGAGGAGTCAGCAAAACTTGGGTCCGTCTTTGTCCGTGCCACTAACCTATTGTGAGGCTATGCCCCATTTTCCCTTCTTGTACCCTGCAGTTTCTCCCCCTTCTAGTGGTATTTCCTTTATTTCTGATAGAACTGGTGCTCGGCGACACAGCTGTGTGACTCCTAGAGCTTGGGAGCTTTTGCTGCCCGTGGACGTATGGAACCATCTGCTTTGTTTGACAGAAAGGGGCAAAGATTCATTAAATGTGTCATAATTGCTTGGAAAGACTGAGATGAAAACAAACATTTTTCAATAGCTGAAGGTTGTTTAGAAATGACTTTTAGGCTTATTGTCGTATGAGTGGAAAACTGAAACTTTCCTGCTTTCCTTTGAAAAATTGCTTGCATCAAAGGAGGAAAAGGGAAAAAAAATCCCTTTTTTTCATAAATCTTCTTCATTAATGTCACTAGACAGATGGAAATATTTCACAAAGAAGCAGAAGGCGATGTTATATGGAATCATCGTTAACTGTGTTTAGAGTTGAAAGATCAGACAAAGGTCTGGAATTTCTTCTTCTTAAAGCTCATGAGATCTCTAAATAGGAAGAGATATATGAAAGAATGAAAGCTCCCAAAAAGGCTGGGCCAAGTTTTGATTCATTTGCAGATGAGCCATGTCTCAATCAGGGGGAAAAAAAAGAAGAAAAAAAAAAGACATATTAATCTAACGGGAATATCATAAAAATGTCATGCCTAAGATGTGTCAACCAGCAAAAGTTGTTCTGGCAGTTCCAGTTCCAGCAGCACAAGCGTGTGCTGAAAGAACATTTTCAGTCCTCGGATTTATCATGTTTGCTGCAGACATCCAGTGTGACAGAGGACAGACGAGATGTTATTTTATTTCCCTAAAACAAAGCGCTCTTAAGAAAGCTGTGTTTATTTGACAACAGAAAAAGTACTCGGAGCGAGAAAATTTATTGCTGAAGTCAGGAAATAAACGCGTGGTCAAAAAAACAATGGCTTCAATTTTGGGTCTCAGCACCCTGTTTTGAACTAAGAGTTGGGTTTGATGGGCGTGGGTTCTGACTGGTTTCTTCTGGTAACCAAACATCAGTTTTATTGCCGTGTTGTCTTGAACTGGACCTGAACCCGGACTGGATGCAACCATAGCCAACCCCAAAATCAGAGAAACAGCTGTCCATCTTCAAAAGACCTTCCTAATTCCAATTCAGATTTAGTATTCTCTTATTCCACGTGACCAGATTGTGAACTGACCTCTCATCCAACACGCCCCTGCATGCATTTGTATTGCAAGTGACAGATCAAGTTCAGGAGCAGATGTAACCGAGCTTAGCCTCTAACCTGTGAAATGACCAATAGGACAAGAAGGCATGGCCTCACGTTGCACTGGGGAGGGTTGGGTTGGGTATTAGGAAGAATTTCTTCTCAGGAGTGGTCACCCAGGGAGTGGTGGGGTCACCGTCCCTGGAGGTGTTCACAACTGTGGAGATGTGGCAGTGAGGGATGTGGTCAGTGGGCAATATGGACTGTGGGATGGTTGGACTAGATGGTCTTAGAGGTCTTTTCCAACCTTAATGATTCTATGAATCTATGATTTTACGACTGTCCAGGCTGTTATCTTGGTTATATCACAGTCCCAGAAGCTACATCTATATTAAGAAATAAAATAGATTAAGGCTTGTCTTTTGCTCCTAACACCAGGTTGCTTCACCATGATAACGTTTCTCAAGGCTAAACTCTTCTTCCTCTGAAGACGATGGCCTCACCCATCCTATGAGTTAGAAACCATTGTTCTGTCCTATTAGGGGTGCAGCCCAGGGGCCGCGTCGGTGCCATACACTCCATGTGCCAGGGGCTCAGAGAGTTTTGAACAACTCACTTTTCTGGGAAGAGGTAGCAGTAGGAAGGGCCAGGCATCCCAGCTAGGCAGGGAGTTTTCCCTGCAGGCAAAAAGCTTGGCAGCCGTTTCACAGAAGGTGGCAGGTCTGCAAATGAATTCACCCCAGCGCGACTCTATCAAAGTCAAAGCAAAATCACCCCTCCGAGGTCAACTGAGTAACATCTGGGATGAATTTGGCTTACTGAAGCTGTCTGTATTAAAAATAAGCAAACAAACAAACGTGCCAATTAACCCCGCTCCCCTCAACAGAAGTACGTGTTGCAGGGTTAACTTTATGGGTTATTTTATTTAAGGCTAGAAAATCAGCTTCCTAGCCCCAAGCAGAGGCTGGTTCTGCATTTAAGATCCAAGCCAGGAAGAAGACGATTGGCTTTGATTCCTCCTGATCCCTGTCCAGAAGAAGTTGAGTCTTAGTTTATTAAGATTTAAGGGTCCAGGCTTGACTGCTAGCCCGGACTCAGGAGTTTCCCTTAGAGATTCTTTATGTACACTCATTTTCACATATAGCTAATAAAGAGCCGTCCCCATATTTTATGGTGACTGCTTCTGATTTTCTGAACAGGAGAGAAAAACATCAGAGGCTGCCTGGAACATGCTAAAATAATTTAATCTAAATTACAGTTCATGGTTTTTTTTTTTTTGTTTGTTTTAGGTTTTACGGGATGATGATTAAGATATCACTTCCTTACCAAGATCCCCCACTCCCTTATCTTCATCTCCTCATTGGACGTTCAAGGTTTAAATATCTCTACTTTCTATCAGGCCTTCTTTCAATCAAGTGACTTCTCTGGGATTTGGAACTTAAGTCATTATCTCTGCCTATGAATGCACACACGAGTGGAGCAATTTGGCTACAAAATAACATGTTATTTCCAGTGTTACTTTCCCTACATCGTTATCTATCTTGATGAGAGAGTGCGATGTGACCACCTGTGTCAGTGTACCAGAAAAGTCTTCTTCCAAAAAGGATTCCCCCAAAACGTGCACACACATTCATGACATTGAAGAAATTCTACTTTATTGATGGGAGATATCTAGAATCAATAGTATTCTGATCAAAAAAGATCCTCCTCCAGGAGATGTGAAGCACCAGGGAGCTAAAATCAGCATCCAAATAGCGAGTGAGATGGTGATGGGCAGACAGTTGGACTTGATGATGCTGGAGGTCTTTTCCAACCTTAATGATTCTATGACTGGTCGACTATCTAAACTGAATACATGACAGTTTTTATTGGTTAAAATGCTGTTCGCTGAACTGTGATAGAAGGGGTAAAAGAGAAGTTTAATATATGAATAAAAAATAGAATGAGATAGCAGGATTTCCGCCCACGAACTCTAAAACAAAAAGAATCACAAATTATAATTTGGCTTGGATTATTTTAACATATCCCAGTCCACTGAATTCGAATGATATTAGATAAATTAGGGAGAATAAATCCAACTATGGTTATTAAGCATGATATTGCAGATGTAAATTTAGGAAGGAACTTAAATTTAGGATTGGAGTCGATGATCTCCAGAGGTCCCTTCCAACTCCTATGATTCTGTGATCTCTTGTGGTCTCAGCCTGTACTGTAGCCATATGCAAAGCAACTGCAGCACACTAAGAAAATCAGGCATTTTTCTGGCATCAGTTGTTTCCTATTAACAATTAGGCAAGGCTTGGAGGAAGAAGTCATGCTTTTTATTAAGCCAATGATGTATTCAAAAAAAAATCAGACCAGCTTTCAAGCACGAGTTCTTTTTCAGGTTTGAAATGAAAGCAACAATTGTCTCCGCTGCATGGAAGCTTGGGAACAATTGCTTGCAGTTGAGTTGATCAGGTCAGCCAGAGC
Organism: Numida meleagris; assembly: GCF_002078875.1. NCBI lineage: Eukaryota > Metazoa > Chordata > Aves > Galliformes > Numididae > Numida > Numida meleagris. The sequence goes on along the minus strand of NC_034412.1, from coordinate 97,233,445 downwards.
ATCGGAAAGTGCACATGGCTGGTACTTGTAACAAAGAGGGAGTGTTAGGAAGGTGAAATATATCTATAAAAAGATATGTTAGTTACGGAGGGGAAACATAAAAAACCTGTAAATCTATATTTGAATCCATTCCTTTCACACCATTTTTACTGGCTGGACAATCATTTTTAATAACAGGTTTTAAAATGTCTCCCTCCAACCCAGACTATTACTAAAACTTTTTGGAAAATCAAATTTCCATCCCAGGGGAAATGCCAACATTTCTACTTTTTGTTTTTCTTCCAAATTGGAACACAGAAGTGAAAATCTGAAACTTCTTGTGAAATGGCGTTTCCAAAAGAACTCTAGCTGGAAATACTGAAATATTTCTTGTCAATAACATTGACTTGGTGCATTTCAGCATTGTAGGATTATTCCTGTTTGATGGTCTGTGATTGTTTCATGTTGACAATGCTGAAGGTTTCACTTCAATACGGCAGAAATGCTTTACATCAAAATAGCAGCACGTTGGGAGATATTAAAGCCGCTACCAAACGTGATTTTAGAAGTCAAAACACAATCAAACAAAGCAGCAATGTCTACTACAGTGGGCTTTGTCTTATCAGATATATGCACTCGCAATCCTAAGGGAAAGGAGAGAATTGAAATGGGAAAATCAAAGTTGCAGTGACGCTTTTTTGGTATTTTTTTTTTTTTTTAGTTTGCAATTTTGTCAAGAATTTCACGGAAATTGAGCTACACCCACCAAATATTTGGTTTTCTTTGATGCTGCTTTGGCCAACAGAAGATGGTCCCATCCCAAATTTTCCGCCAGTCCTGCTCAGAACGTGCCTTGGCCCAGCACTGCAGGTAGGCACAGAGCCAGCTCTGAGAAACCTGCGGGCCGATGCTGGCCTCGCATGGACGTCCAACAGAGACCAAAGAAGGAAGCATGATTAGTATAAAACCCCTTGGTCAGCCAATTTGTGCTCAAATCCACCAAGTGGGCAGAGGCTGCTCTTCATGCTGTGGAGCAGAGCTGCGAGAGCGGCGTGGTGGATGTGTTTGGTTGGGTGGGAAGATGGCAGAGATGTCCCACGGCACACTGTGCAATAAGAAGCAACACAGCATCTTTGTGCACCATTCAAATACAAGGGTGAAGAGTAGTTCCCGGGTGTTGCTTGGAGTGGTGAAAGTTTAACCCTTAGCAGAGCTGTACCCTGCATGTTTGAGGTCTAAATCTAACTTTGTTTGTGTTGGAGAATAAGAACTTGCAAAACTTTTCCTAGTGCATTGTCCTGAGTAAGTTAATCAATGCATGGAATGGCAAAGAGACCACTTCCAACCCCAACGCTTGTTCTGATGATCACAGTTTGCTCAGACAGGTTTCCTGTGGCTTTCATGGTGTTTGGGAAGGGAGAAGAAGTGGGACAGAGGGTGGGACGCGCCATTTCTATGAGCTTTCTTCTTTTATTCCCATATGGAAAGAGGGATTTGGCTGCAGAGGTGAGAACTTTGTTCTCACACTCTGCAGGCTGCAGCTCTTCTGTCCCATGTCTTCACACATGGCTGAAGCCAAGCTGTCCTGAGGATAGGGAGGAGAGCAAGCTACAGCCCTCCAGTAGGGGTGAAACACTTATTCCAGGAGAACTATGGGAGTAATTCCACCAAAAAGACATCCAGATGGCCCTGTTTGCTGCTGACAGATCTTCAGGCGCGGTTGAAAACCAGAGTCCGTCTGTCTGCTCCATTCCTGGAGTCCCCGTGAGCCAACACCACGGAGCCGTTCCCAGCAGGTTCTGTGTTCCCATTAAACCACTTCACAGGGCTAGCAAGACCTGGTAAAGCCATCGTTGCACCCATTCAGCTGTCGTGGGGCAGAATTAGGTGCTTCTAGATGGTGATTGCTAATGATGCGGCCCTGCTTGCACTGTGAACCTGGCTGGTAGGCTTTGGGGGAGCAGCTCAGTAGGGCACTATGCCCTGAAGTTGGCTAGAGCCCCATGCAGCATGATCTGGAGATCAATACCGTCCAAGGCCCAAAGATGAGAAGAGGAGGAAGCATGAGGTGCCCCAAAACCTAGCCTCAGCCTCTGTCCCCAAGGAGGTTGCGTTCAATAACACCACGGATCCCCCCACAGGAGCCATGCGGCCTAGGCCTCCCCATTCCACGAAACCTCCCGGAGCCATGCCAAAAAACCAAGGCCTGCGTGGCACTGGGTTTACATTTCTTCAAGGGCCTAACACGTTTTCCTTCCCTCCCCCTGTCCCTGGGGAAATGGCTGTTTGGATCGTTACTGTCCTTAATTGTTGATGTATGAGAGCACATTGCAAAGGTTTGTTATTCTTGGACCAGGCGGGAGGTGGACCTTTCCAGCAATGTGTCAGGGCTTGGTGCATGGAGCTGTGCTGCTCGGAGTCCGTTGTCAGAAACAGAGCTATATTTCAGCTGGAGGCCATTTGGGATGCTAGGACAGGTTTTCTGGAGATGCCAGAGGGTGTTCACTTGTACCCCTCAACTAGGAATGGCTATTTTGCTGTTTCAAGGGTGGACACAGGCATCTACCTTTTGTGGGGAAGGGAAATTGTGATGTAGGTAACAACAGGTGCAAGCCGTCAGTCCTCCCTCCCACTATGTTCATTTCTCCCCAAATGAAGGTATAATAAGAAGCAAGATGAAAATGTGGCCCCTCTTCTTTCAGGGAGGTATTGTCTTCAGTGTCTCCTCTGTCCTTCAGCTGTTTGGGCCTATAGGCTGGTGCTGGCTTGGTGCATCCTTAGGACCAAACACAACTTTCTTTTCCTTCGTTCCTTCGTTCCTTCGTTCCTTCGTTCCTTCGTTCCTTCGTTCCTTCCTTCGTTCCTTCCTTCCTTCCTTCCTTAATTCATGTGTAGAGGAGCAGATTTCTTCTGTAGCTCCTTTTGATAAACAATATTCTGCTCCAAACAGAGATGTGGATGTGCATTTGTTGGCAACCCTGCCCACAACAGGGGGATTGGAGCTTGTTGATCTTTAAGCTCCTTTCCATCCTAAGCCATTATATGATTCTATGATATAGAACAACAGCAGGTTTCACATCCTTCTCTTTTACTATGTGTCTTGTAGGAAGGCAGCAGTGCGTTCCACTGATAACAACTTCAAAGACTGTCTGCATTGTTTTGAATATCCTAGATGACATCAAATCAAAGTGCTCTAAGACTGCTCTGACAGGGGCGCATAGGAGCATATATGTTTGTGCACATCTTCTATACCTGCAGTGGTAAATACACAAAGATAGCAGATAAAGGGTGTAAGGGGATGGATGGATGAATGAATAGACAAACGGATAGATGAGAATAAAAGAGAAAGGATGACAGAATCTGAGTGGGTATATAGCTAGATCAATGTCCTATTATTTAGTCTCCAGTTTACACTACGTTATAAATACTGTCTTTGTTTCACTGGATCTTGGAATGATGAGGAGAAGCTAATTCAGAATTTTCTGGAGGGTGGGAATGTTTGAAGCAAATATCCCCACTGGGAACATCATGGCTGTGTATAGAGAACAGCGTGGCAGGGTACTTTAAGGAGCTGAGCTACTTAAATAGCTCTTGGAGCCAGGTTCTCGGTTGCATCCCCATGATACAGCCTCTTCTCACAATGTCTGTCACTCCCTGGATGCACTATAGACATCTTAGCACTGCTGAAAACCAAGGTTTTGGTGATGATTAATAACTAACAGATTTTTTTCCACCAGGGGAAAAAAACAAAACAACTCACAACAATTAGGATGGGTTTCCAGCCTGTGGGCGTTTGCTGGGTCTGATGATCAGAAGTGTAAACAATACTAAAATAATGTCCCGCTGCCCCCCGGGGCTTTCTGGGGAACAGAGTGTCCAACTTGCTTCCATTTCAGGGCAGGGGAGAGGCAGTGCTGTTCCTTACGGTGAGGACAAACATGCATGGAAAATAACAAAGGGAACCATACTAAGGAAAAAAACTGTAGAGACAAAGGGAAGCGCAACTAGAGAATGGTCAGATCTAGGGCAAAAAGTGGCCTTTTGCTTCCAGCAGAATAAGTCTTGGATGAGTGAAAGGCAGCAGGATGCTCAGTAGCACTTTCCCCAGTCCTGTCCCAGCCACCATGACGGTGGTGCTCTGCAAAGGCTATAGAATCACAGAATCATAGAATCACCAAGGTTGGAAAAGACCTCCAAGATCATCCAGTCCAACCATTCACCTATCACCAATATTTGCCCACTAAACCATGTCCCTTAGTACAACATCTAAACGTTTCTTGAACACAACACAAGGTGGGATGGCTTGTCATTGGGAAGGGGCTGTCCTGCATCAACCCATGAATGTGGCACAAGAAGGTCTTCGAATCATAGAATCAGAGAATCTTTTGAGTTGGAAGGGACCTTTATAGGTCATCTCATTCAATTGCCGTGCACTGCCCTGTTTGCTATGTTCTTCCCAAATGGCATGTCCTTCTCTGAGGGTAGGTGGCCCTCAGAATCAGTTCAATGATTTGTTAATTGATCAATTAAGTAAAGAAATTACTTAAAGAAATTACTGTGTGTCTGCAGAGGGATGCTTGAGCGAAATGAACACAGCAGGTCCAGTGGGCCACCAAGCTCAGGAATGAGATATTGGTCGTGTAGACAGAGGAGAGAATAGGGACAATGTATAAATAAAGAATCTGAACAAATCCTGCAGTGAAAGCTCCTGACTTTGCTGTCCTGAAGTGGTAAAAGCTCACGTCTTCCCTCTGTCCCATCCATCTCTCCCTGTTTTTGGAAACTCAGTGCATACATTCCAGCTTGCACACACATAATAATATACTCTCTGTATCATGTCTTTATTCATCTACCTAACTGCATGTCGCCATTTTATTATTTGCTTGCATGGCAATTTTCAGTAGTGGTATTGCTCAGTGAATTTTAACTTGCTGAGCCCTAGCCCTCTTCCATCTGGAGTCAGATGCTCCAGAGCAGACCTCTCACTTCAGCAAAACATGTGTGGTAGGAAAACCTGGGAACTGCAGACACAGTGATGGTATTTAAACCAACACATCCTACAGAGTCATAGGTCCAGTTCTGCAGCACTGAATGGATGGTATGTGGTCTTCATGGCCATACCATATCTGTTTATGGGCAGTACTTTGGACTGGTTTTAATCAGATCCTGTGGCTTCCATGTCCAGTAGTCTGCTCTGGTAACACATTTGTGTCTTATGGGTACATCAAGGGAACAAGTCAGATGTTTGGCACTGAGTTTCATGTCATTCATGCCTGACCTGGGATTGATCCCAGTGATTTCCGGAGCCAAGTTTTCTGCTCTAGATGTCACAGTTTCCAGGCCCAACAGCAATGTCTCTATCAAGGAAGCTGCCCTCCATAGCAACATCCAATTACAGATAGGAATTATATTACAGATAGGAGAGGCAGGACTTACTCTACCTGGCCTTACCTATTTAGAGATCTTGTGTTTTAGAAATACCCCCTTTTCACTTAATGGCCCCAGAAAAATGGCTTGGACAAGCAATCCACCCTAACCCCAACCACAGCCCATAATGTAGGTCTTACCTTTCAAGTCAGATCCATGCTTGTTTACACAAAATAAGGAGCAAAACTGCATATTTCCAGGAACAAGAGCAATTTAACGGGATTTAATTTAGATAATCGTTTGGAAAAAAAAATGGGAAGATGAACTCGTCCATTGTATTCATTTCTGGGCTTTGGCAAACAACCAACCAAACAAGAACCTGAGTGTTGTTTGTTTAACCTCCTGGGTCTGTAATTTTTCATCCCCCGTGAAATTGCTAGTATTTCCAGCTTCCAGCTGGTCCAGGAATATCCAGGAGAGGAGAAGGGTTCTTTTGGGGGTGGGGGGTTTGTTGTTTGTTTTTTCTTTTTCCAGAATTTTGGCACATCTACTCCCAATGCTGGCCTGAGCTGAAAAGCGTTGAGGTACAATGAGTATTATGGAGCAAAAGAAGGTTACTCAAACTTTTTCAGACCTCAGATAGGGTTTACTGTTGGTTCATTTCATGTTATATGCAAGTTTGGCCAAGAGATTCCTCTTCTTTTGTAACAAAAATACTCAATTCTTATGGCCGTGTTCTCATCTGAAGGAGCTGGAGTGTTATTCTCAGCTTTGAGATTGTGTTCTCAGTCTAGAGGAATCCTTCCTGTTCTTGAAGGCCACTTCGTGGCTGAAGAGCTCATCAAGAATTAACAGAAAATTACTCATCTATACGGAGAGTGAAATGACTGTGAGCTAAAATACCAAAGGAATTAGGCAACAATTTTGGAATAACACAGGATACAATTTATATTGGAGCCCCAAACCGACACTTGGCTAAAGTTTGTCGAGAGAGGGAAAAGGAATAATTGGGAATGTACCCCACAAACAGGTGCAGCTATGATTTTGTTGGTGAGAAGTTTTCACAGCTGCTTTTAAAGTGTTTAGTGTCAACATGTCTGTGAGCAGATGCTCTTGTGAAATGGATGACTGGTCTGACCTAGCAGGGAACAGTGGTCTTCCCTGTATGATAGGCACTCAGAAAATGATCGATATGGGACCAAAAAGGTGATTTTTGTATAGATTTTTATCAAAAGGTTTACTTTTCATCCTTAAAAATCCCAACAAAATGGTAGATTCCAAAACGTGTGCTATTTTTTTTCAGTAAAATTCTAGACTTTAGGAACAAAAATGATTCTTTTTTCTCTTTTTTTTCCTCTTTTTTTTCCCCTGTATTCAGGGACAATTTTCATCTACCTCCTCTCCTTTCCCCTTCCTCACGTTCAGGTTGTGTCGTTACAGATAGCAATTTCCAACAAACCCAAGAGGCACCTAAAGCATCTGAATGTCCACAGCTTCGCCTCTCTGAAATCATTTTCTTGTTCTTCTTATTTTCTAGAAGTTTTTCTCATTCTGCATTTTATCTTCTCTGCTGTACCTGAAGTCTGTTGGACTCACCCATACCCTTTACGCCTTCTTCCATTCTCCAGAGGTGTCTGTGGTCCTCTCCTTGCTTCTATTTTCCCAACTGACCTATTAGCTGACTTAACCAAAGAAGCTGCCTTCAGTTAAAATGTAGTTTTTTCAAGTATGTTGTGTGTATTTTACCTATTGGCTTTCCATGAAATAAAAAGAATAAGAGCAGAACTTTGACCAAACCCTAAATTTTAAGGAAGAATTGCTGTTTTCACTGGGAAAAGAACGTTATTCTCCCTCCTTTTGATTCGGGGCTACACTGGTCTGCTGCTCTTTGCCAGCAATAAACCATTCCCAGTGATTAATTTATATTGTGCACTGACAAGCCTTAATATTCCCCTGCCTCCTGCTCCAAAGTTCCATTTTAATTGATAGCCAAGGCAGAACAGTCTTTGCTTGGTAATACAGGTAAGAAATAAATTGCTCTGGAGGAGGTGATGTTAGGTGATATGGTGGTTTCTTCCTTGTTAAAATCTGTGGATCTGCACACGCAAGGTTTATTCCACCTTTTTGGATAGTCAGCATAAGTATGCAGTGCTCACAAGCCTGTAGTTGCTCTTTGTCCCCTTGAATTTTCTTGAAACTGCTCATCTTCTGCTTTTTGCTGATAAATATCACGTAGCCTGACATGTTCTGGTCCCAGTGAGAAGCAACAACAGCAAAAAAGCAGAACCAGCTGTAGAAAATTAAATAGGGTGCAGCTTTCCCAGATTCCAGGAGATATTCCTATCAGATTTTCCTTGCTCTGAAGACAACACTCTACCTGTGATCTTCACCTTCCCATGTCAGGAAAGTTGGCACTGGGATCAAATTCCCGAAGTCAGGCTGACTCTTTGGGAAGAAATGGTCTCATGGACTCAGAAGTGTGCAAGCAATGGTGAAATCTGCATCCAGAACGAAGAACGAAGCCCAAACCACATTCCTCAGAGCTTTTCCTAATTCCCTTGTCCTAATTAGCAGTACAATAGTACATCCCTTGCGACATTCTCAAGGTGCAAAAGCCAGGCTCTAGAAGTTGCTCATCTAGGTGAACCGTAACTTCAGAACGAGATGGAGAGAGAAAATGAGCTACTGGATGGCTGTTGTTCATACACGCTTCCAGAATTCAGGGAAATCTGCCCCTCAGATGATTTGTGTCCACCATGTGCTGTCACATCTTCCCATGAAAATGACGTTTCGAAGCCCTTGGCAACCTGACACCGCCATGTAAGCGTAAGTGCAAAGGTCTCCTCTAATTTCTTGGAGACTTTGAGTCCGCCAGGATACGGAAGACAGGAAGGCTCTGTTAGAAGGAAATATTTCATCCTGTAAAAAGTGGAGGCCGTAAAGAAAACAAAATGCATTTACCTTATTAAATAAAAGTGTAATTAGCTGGAAGGAAACGTGAAAGGCGTTAAGAACAAAAAAAGAAACCCTTTTTCCTGAAGTGGGAAGACCACCAATAGTCACCAAAGGGGAGAGAATTTATGATGGTGTGGGGGAGAGTCTGTTTGGAGATACTTTAATGGTAATTTTTAGGAAGAATTTACAAGCATACTCTGCTACCGAGTGGAAAAATACATTGGCCACAAAGAAATTGCTGTTTGCCAAGCCTAATGATTCATTTCTGAGTCATAAATAATAGGTCCCTAATGACAAAGGGTATAAGAGTGGTCGTCTCTTGCCAACTATTTATTAGAAAATAGAGCTAAATCATTAGCTGGGAGCTCTCTTACCGGAAAGCTGAAACCACATTTCTCTATGAAAGGTCATAAGCTATTTCCACAAGAATTTAGACAAAACATTATTGCATTTTAAATCTTTCATCTTTAGCACCGAAAAAAAAGCAGGGAAAAAAAAATGTGATCGGTTCACCAGAGAACTCCAATTTGTCATGGGGCATCCCTTGAGACCCAAAAGGGTAAGTAAAGAACAGGGGGAGTTTGGAAACACCAACAGCAGTGTCTTTGAGGGAATGGAAATTAATTAGCTTCACCTCCTTTGGAGAACCTCCCCACCCCAGCCTGCAACCTACTGGCGTGCTGCTGCTTGGTAGGAAGGTACATTATCAGCAGACCATGGGGATCTCACACAGCCCATGACCTAGAGGCCAAGGAGGGCTGATTTTAACCCTTTGATGTCCATTCAGGTTGGATTTTAGGAAGAATTTTGTCTCAGAAAGAGTGGCAATGCATTGGCACAGGCTGCCCAGGGATTGGTGGAGTCACTGTCCCTGGAGATGTTCCAGAACCATGGAGATGTGGCACTGAGGGACATGGTCATTGAGCATGGTGGGGTGGGTTGGACTTGGGCTTGGGGATCTTAGAGGTCTTCTCCAGTCTTAACGATTCTGTGATTCTATGGTAAATTTGCATTCAAAAGTGAAGAGTAACCAAGATACGGAGGAACATGGGTTAAGCCACTAGTATTGCTGAAACAAGACGTTCACAATGACTTGTTCTGGAGAGAAGGCTGCCCAGAGAGATAAGCTGCTTGCTCACTGCTCTGAAGACAGTGCAGATCTGACGTCCTGCAGGTGACTGGAGGAAATCTGGGAGTCTGTGGCAGAGACAGGGAGAGCAGCTTGGAGGACTCATCTCGCCTCCCTTCCACCCCGCAAGTGCAACACATGGGCTCTGCCCATCCCAGCTCCTGAATGCTGTGTGCAAAATTTGACTAAAGGAAATGCATCTGAAGGGACGTCTCCATCTTCAGACTGATCACTCCCTAGAGCTAATCAGCAGCAGCATTTAATTGTTTCCCATACATCATATTTATTATCTATCTATGACCCAAAGGTATTCTTGGTTTCCACCATGAGACAAGAGGGAACAGTTTGCTACTCTGTGTCAGTGACACCATTTTAAGTTCAACAGGGTTCTGTCCATAGGTGAGAGAAATTTTAATTAAAATGTCGAATAAAATCAAGGTAACACCTGACTTGCCAAAACAGGAAAACGAATGCATAGTCAGCGTTGGCATGGTCTCACCACCCTTCAATTTGGGGAGGGGGTTTCTATAATCACAGTTGCTGGAATGTTGCAATTATGTGTGAAACAGAAGTCTAATTTGTAGAGAAAAATTCTTCAGCTGCCAGGTTGAGGAAGATTCATTAAAAATGTAAATCATAGACCTATAAACTAAGTACATATATATGTATTTCTAATTTTTAGAGTATCATAGAATCCTAGAATTATAGAGTCATTTAAAGGAGCCTTTAAAGGCCATCTGGTCCCACTCCTTGCGATGAACAGAGACACCCACAGCTCCATCAGTGCTCAGAGCCCATCCAGCCTGACCTCAATGTCTCTAGAGACAGGGCACACACCACCTCTCTGGGCAACCTGTGCCAGAGCCTCACCACCTTTAGCATAAAGAACTTTGTCCCTATATCCACTCTAAATCTCTCCTCTATTAGTTTTCAATGGTTTTCTATAGGAAGATGAGGGAAGGTTGGGAAAGGCCTCTAAGATCACCAAGCTCAACCCCAACCCATCCCACCATGCCCACTGACCATGTCCCCCAGTGCCACATCTCCATGGCTCTGGAACACCTCTGGGGACAGTGACTCCACCACCCCCTGAGCAGCTGTGCCAGTGCATCACCACTCTTTGGAGAAGAGGTTTTTTCTTAATATCCAACCTGAGCCTCCCCAGTGCAATGTGAGGCCATCACCTCTCATCCTACCGCTGTTTCCTAGGAGCAGAGGCCGACCCCCACCTCTCTCCAACCTCCTTTGAGGTCGTTGTAGAGAGCACAGAGAGCACCTTCCTTTCCTGAGCACATGTGCTCACACATGCATCCCAAACCTGCATGTTTCCACCTCGAGAGCAAAGTGCAAACTGCACGGAATGAAATGTAATTGCCATGTTCAAAAACCACAGGAAACCTTGTAAATCTTGGAGGAGCGTTTCTCCGTTGATGGAGCTGCTTTTTTTTCTGTTTAGCTCTGAATGTGCCGCATGAAGCTAAGAGATCTGCCAGAGGTTTATGATCATTCCCAAAGAAAAAAGCCAAGTGTGGCCCTGGTGTTGGGTGATGCTCAGCTTTCTCCTTTACAGAATAAATTGCTCTGCCCCTGCCTTGATAAGCGATCTTAATTCAGCCCGGCACCGCATCTGCCTTGTGTGATAAGCACAGCTGGAGCCAAATGCATTTGCCATGGCGTTTCACCGTATGGAGACACTAAACTCCCCGTGAACTCTGAGGTTTCAACCTTTAAAGAGCAAAAATCGTAGGGCCATAATTCACCGGGAAGGTAAAAAGTGGAAACTGGCGAGCATTACCGCGGGGCTTCTACAGAACATCTGGGCATGGAGCGCAGGAGGATGAGATGAATGCAGCACCCTGAAGACCCCAAGGGGACTTCCAGGTAGAATGACATTATCATAGACTACAATCATTCTACGATTGATTAGAATAATTCTATGATTCTAGTCTACGCTAACGTCACCCCAATAATCAATAAAAAACTTGGGGCTTACTGAGCCTTCCTCCCATCTGTTCTTGGCCATTGTGGGACATGGAGCGCTGTGTTGGGTGCTCCAGCTCCATGCACTCCTTGCTTATCTCTTACCTCAATGTTTGTCTATCCAAGTACTTGTACATTCCCAGTATTCCTATCTATGTTAATTCCTGATGTCTGTGCGTCTAACTATCCCTCCCCCTTTGCATGGCAGCAGGTGTTTCTGCTATTTTGATTCTTATCAAATCTTCATCTTTCTCCATTAAAACATTCGTTATCCCGAACCCTGCAGCAGGAGCAGGAAGAAACACACTCCAGAATTGACCCAGCAGAGAAATGTTGCTGTTAAGATGGGCATGTGGAATTCAGCTGTCACTGTTTCCCCAGTGGAAGGAATGATCTCAGAAGGAATTGGCTGAGTAAGAGTCAGCTCATCAGATCAAAATGGCTGTTCTTACCTCTGGACTCAAGTGGGAACCCCCAGTCCAACTGTTGTACTTAGGAACCTTTGAGATGCTGTGGGTGAATGAGCATCGGCCTTCCTCTGCTCCTCTGAAACACACAGCATCTTCCAGTCTGTGGTCATGGAAGGCAAATGATCAAACTCCAGCTGATATGAGTAGAATGCAAAACCATCTTCCATTTTTTTTTTCACAGCACAGTGTTGCCTTGTTCTTCCTTCAGACCCACAGGCAGAGTCAAAGGCCTTAATTTACACCAAAAAAACAAGGGTTTTATATGACTGTATTCCAGTCTCAAAATAGAAGCATTCTGATTTTCCAAGGTTTCCGTTGCCATTGCCTCACTGCAGTGAAAATGATCTTCCCAAGCTCAGCATCTTTAAGCCACTATCTCACATCTATTTGAAAGTTAAACACGATCCTTTGGGGTATCCTGCTTAGTAGCCCACATCGGAGAATTTCTGTCTGACACGTGTCAGGAACACAGAGCTGGAAGGAGAGAGAGCCTTGGCTCGTGCAGGGAACCATGTCATATCATCTCCTTCATAAGTACGTCATGTGCCAGAAAAGCACTTAAACACATGCTTCATTCCCACACACGTCAATGGGACACACTCATGTCCTTCCCTGACTCATGCTCTAGCTAGATATGTGCTTAACTGCTTTTCTGAACCGGGGCCATGGTTATCCTGGGAGCCCTGCTCCGTCAGAAGCCCGATCCCACATTAGGTAACAGCATAGGATAGCACCAAACAGCCACTGCCTCCCACAGAAACAAAACCGCTGCGCTGATGCTTGTGGCTTAGCAAAGCAGAGAGGCGGGAGGATAAACATCAACGTCAAAACAGATCAAAACTGATGTGCAATGGTTTTTGCTTTGCAAAGCGGAGGGTTGTGCCAAGACGGGAGGGGCTTTGTCCTGGACCTCAGCACAGCAGGAGGGTGGCTGTGGTTTCCCTGTATGGGGAACAGCATGGTCCCAGTTACTGAGTGGGAACTGTCATTCTTCCCTCCCCGTGCAGTTCTCAAATCCATTGTGGAGTGTGAAGAAGTACAGGTGGGAATGGTGGCAAGAGAACCACTGGTGCATAGTGTGAGCACCCCTCAGTCATAAAAGGGGATGAGCTGATGCATGGAGAAGACCAGATGCTCAGCGAGGTGCCACCAGGCTGGTCTTCGTTAGAACCAAGGAAACACCTTATCACAGGATCATAGAATCATAAAACCATTGAATGGTTTGAGTTGGAAGGGGTCTTCATCGGGTCCCATTCCCCTGCAATGAATGGGGGGACACCCACAGCTCCATCAGGTGAAGCACCTTCAGCCGTTTGGTCGCCCTTCAAAGATGTCATGCTGGAAAGCTGAGTTTTCCTTTCTCAGGTAGAAGTAACAGACGTGTTTCACAGACACTTCATTTTGAAAGAGAACCTGGTGAAAAGATCAGGCCATGCTGAAATGTCCCTTGTTACTGTTTTCTGACCAGAGTATTTCAGTCGTTCACTGCAAAATGGGATCCTTTAGATTGATTTTAGCTTTTCGTGTAGAAATGTTTTATTTTTGTGACACGAGATACCTATACCCACATTTAAAATAATCAACAAAAAGACAGAAATCAGAAGAAAATGCCTTATTTGAGACGCTTGAATTAAACCAATGTTTTCTCCTTTTTCTCTGCAAGCATTTATGAAATTCTTCATTTTTCTTCCCCTATTTGTTTCCAAACCACATCTCAGACACTCCAACCCCAGCCAGAACAAAACTTATCCTCTCCACACAACCCTTTCGACTTCTCCAAAGCCATCTGGCCTGCAGGAATATGGACATACTGCCTCATTCTTGGTGTATTTTATGAATTATTCATGTGGTGGGAATCAGGAGCTCTTCAGCACCTTATAAATATGAAAACATACTGAGCTGCATTGTTCTATGCACACTAGGGAGTGGAAACATATATTTTTGTCAGAGTATCGATCCTTTTTTCCCCTTTCTTCTTCTTCTTCTTCTTTATTTTTTTTTCCCCTGAGTACATTTTAATGACTTCTCTAGGTGGGTTTGAGTGCATCTGGTCCTGAAATCCAGGAAAAGCTGCTACTGCCTGGTGCTCCAGAGGAGGTCCACCTGTTTCAGCCCAGATATTGTGAATACCGGTACAATGGGATGGATCAAAGTCCTGACAAAGCCTCTGCTTGGGGAGCTGAATGCAGTGGGAGGGTCTGCTTAGTCCTGTCATCATGGCTGAGATGAAAATAGAAGAACAGAGGAGGAAAGGAATTGCTGAATTCAGGTCTATTAGACTCTTGAGATTTTATGGTGGATTTGTAGTGTAGTGGCACTGAGAGGCTTCAGCTGTGGTCAGGATTGCTTTGTGTTGGGCTTTCTGCTGTCACTGGGGGACATGGGCTGAAGGAGAAGCAGCCCTGGGACTATAATCAACATCTGAGTGAACTCCATGCTGTAAGCAGATGTGGTGTGAATGGAGGAACTCACTACCTAGCTGTTTGTGTCACCCTTTTCCAGAGGACTTGAATCTAGAGATGGGATTTTACTGCTGGATGGAGAGACAAAGGGAAGAAGTTCTTCTTTCAGCTTCTTTACTCTTCAGGAAAATTCAGGCTAAAGTTCTTAGGTATACAGGCAGGACTTGGGATGAGACCTCTGTCTGTCTGCTCCTGCTGGGCTCAGGAGGAGGCCACCTCCAGTCCATAAACTGGCCTTCAGCATCTGTGTCACTACCAAAGCAGCAGCTGGGCAGAGGCATCACCTCTCTGCTGACCTGATAGGCAGCTCTGCTCCTCTTAGTCGGGCAAGAAAGAAGAGATTGATTGAAACAACCATATGTGAAAAGGCAAAAACAAAACAAAACAAAAAAAGGTTTCCAACAGTGTGAGATGAGCCCCAAACCCAGAAAGCTTGGGGAAATGTTGCAGACTCTCTGAGACTACTTCTGATTCCCTTCACAGGGCAGGGAAGAAACAGGAAATTACACTTACGGAGGTGGGAGGGCTTATGAAGAGGTCAAAGGAACTTCCTCATAAATCCTCTTTTATTCAGAGACCTCAGGGAGAAGGCAGAAGAGACCCTGCAAGTCCCACCACTTGTGATAGGAAGGTAGGACCATGGGGCCAGCTGGGTGGCTTGGGTTTGCCAGAAGGTTTTCAAGAACCACGGAGATGTGGCACTTGGAAACATGGTCAGTGAGTATGGTGGGGATGGGTTGGGGTTGGACTTGGGGATCTGAGAGGGCTTTTCCAACCTGAATGAGTCTATGGTTCTACAATTCTTTGATTTCACATGGCCATGTTGTGGGCGAAGGGCTGGCTGTAATGCTGATGAGACAAGTGATGATAAGTGCAGATGGGTCAGTATTAAGGGCAGACTCAACGGGTCCTGTATGGTCCTTTCATGGATCTCCTGCTCCCACCTCCTGTCCTGGTGTGTCCCTGTGTCACCTCATTCAGCTCCAGCCACCACTGCTGCCACCTCAATGGGGACGAGATGGAACCTATGGGGCTGCTTGCAGGAGGGTGAGAAGGAAGGAAATATTGATGGTAGATGGATGGTTGGACTAGATGATCTTGGATGGCTTTTCCAACCCTGGAGATTCTATGATTCTACGATTCTATGAAAGGAAGGCAGTGATTTTGCCAGCCAATTCCTTCCGCCCAATTTAACCCTTCTACCCAGCTACTCTGTACATTTCTATTTAAAAAAACAAAAACAAAAACAACAACAACACACCCCAATGCTGTGGCACAGCAATCTGGTCACCATGCCTCTCCCCATGAGAGCAGCTCACTCAGAGGTAGCATCTGTTTTTCCTCAGCAGGGTTTCTGCTTTCCTCAGTTTTTCAGTTTTCTGTGTGGGACTGAGAGAGGCACAGGAAGATGCACGATGAGCCCATGGGATCTTTCAAGAGGAGCTGGAGTTTGGGAAGGCCTTGGGTAAGGGGAAGGGCAGGGAGGGTGGTGTGACATCTTTGAATCACAGAATCATCGTAGAATCATTAAGGTTGGAAAAGACCTCTAAGATCACAAAGTCCAACCCTCAACCCAGCACCCCGTGCTCCAGTGTGGGGCTACATGCTGTTTTGCTGCAGGTGGGGGCTGCTGTATCCCATCACCCATCACAGCAGCTCACAGCAGCAGAGTCAGAGATATCCCAGCTGCAACCATGGGATTGGCTTTCGCATGAGTCCTGGCCAAATGCTAGATGCTGATTTCAAGTAGAATCTTCTGCTTTAATTGTTCCGTGCATGTCAAGCACCTTAACACCTTCTTGTGCACCAGGAAGTGCAATGCTGGTGGGACTGCCTTCAATTTGGCGCACCTAGCAAAGAGGTATAGTACACAGATAGAGTGTAAAGCACTCTGGCAGTGCATCTGTCTGTATTTTTTTATGACCGCAACAAATGCAATATTCTTATTGCTGGAATTTCAACTGGGTTGTGCAGGACATAGACAGAAACTCACTGCACACGTCCCCAGCTCTCTGCTGTTCTTCTGGCTTGCAGTGCAGAGGTGCAGACACCTGCAGCCCACAAATGCCCTAGGGCCTGCTGATGCTGAGGACCTGGCTGCAGCAAAGGGCTTCGCACTTTTGGGGCTCCCATGATATTGAGAGGAAAACCAGAGCTGGTAGCAGCTGGCAGTGGCAGTGCCAGTGCCTGGGTTCTCACAGCTTTCACAAGACAGGAGAAAATGCATTAGGCTCTCAAAACCTCCCTCTCTTCCCACCCTGCGCTTTGAAGGTTCTTTTGCAAAGGGGAAACTGAGGCAGGCAGAGACTCAGAACTCACAGCCATCATGTAACTAGTGATAGGGCGAGGGTGAGGGCCTCAAGCTGTGCCAAGGGAGGGTCAGGTTGGGTATCAGGAATAATTTCTTCTCCAAAGAGCAGTCAGGCACTGGCACAGGCTGCCCAGGGAGTGGTGGGGTCACAATCCGTGGAGGTGTTCCAGAACCATGGAGATGTGGCACTGAGGGACACGGTCAGTGGACACGGTGGGATGGGTTGGGGTTGGGCTTGGGCATCTTAGAGGTCTTTTCCAACCTTAATGATTCAATTATGACATACCCACATGTGCAAAACCCTTTCTGTGTCCCAGTGTGGCCATTCTTGTTTCCTTGCCTTGCTGTGAGCCCTGGGGAACCTGCCTCCCTGCCACCTCCCGCCTGATGACAGTGACCTCCAACAAAATACACTCTAAGATACACATATATGTATACAAACAAAGCATCTCAATGGTCGTGCTGCTATCAATGCTTCTTTACTTTTTCAGATTATGCCACAGACTCTCTGAGGCTCAAGCTGCCTTTTAGGCACTCCGATCTCAGCAGGAGCTCCTGTGTGCTCCGGATAATCAGCCAGCTTGCAGAGTGCTGGGATCCGGGCAAGGAAATCTGCAGCCAGCTCAGAATTCAGGGCAAAAGTAATGTTCTCAAATGTTACAGCAAACAGACTCCGATTCTGCCTACTTTTCCCACTATTATTTAAATTTTGATGGAGTTTACTCTTTCCAACCTGGCCTTTACAGCAATTGACACTTAATTGGAAGAGCATCCAGGGTGGTGAAAATCTCTCGAGCCAAACATTCCCTGGACCAGCGTTTGCAGCCCTGGCTGTGCTCTTTTATCACACCCACACTTGCATTACCTAAGAGGACAGTTAGGCTTGTGGTGTACCAAAGCCACAAAAAGCAGTCAATTAACTTGTTAGCTTGAGTCAATAGAGCAGATTGTGATTAGTTTGGCACACGGGACAAGTTAACATAACAGCACATCTCTGCTGTAAGCCTTCAGACAGAGCTGGAAGAGGACAAGGGGGACCTGTCTGCCTGCCTCTGTTAGTCCGTCTACCACCATCCCATGGCTTTCCCTCTCACTGCCCCCATCTCTTTGAAGGCCCATTTTCTCTTTAAGCCCCTGTCCTGGCCTATGAGGCATTTTGGTATTAGTGCTGCCTGTGGGATGGCAGGGCCTTGGCGACCACCTCTGCCCAAGGAGTGTGACCACAGGATGCAGGCAAAGCCACAGCTACCAGCCTGTGTGGTACCAACCATGTTAGACAGAAATCTGTTTTCTGAAGCTTTTTTTTTTTTTTTAAATATTTATTTATTATTATTTGTTCTTCCCAGGATTTGCTTGACATGCAAACTGGAGGATGCAGAGGTTGAGGATGAGAGGTGATGGCCTCACGATGCACCGGGGGGAGGTTCAGGTGGCATATTAGGAAAAATTTCTTCTCCAAAAGAGCAGTCAGGCATTGGCACAGGCTGCCCAGGGAGGTGTTGGGATCACCATCCCTAGAGATGCTCAAGAACCGTGGAGATGTGGCACGGAGGCACAAGATCAGTGGGCATGGTGGGGTGGGTTGGGCTTGGACTTGGTGATCTCAGAGGTCTTCTCCAACCAGAATGATTCAATAATTCTGTGAAACTAAAACTATACAAAGTCAGGCCAAAATTACTCTGGGGACCACCCCATGGAACGATCGTTGCACGCCAGTGCCTGGCCCCTGCTGCAGTGCTGTTTTGTGAGACAAGAAGGAGAGAGTGAACTGGCATTACCGTGGCCATGGAATTCAATATGTGGAAACTTCACTCGTCCATAGCATCTTCCACCAGATGATCTCAACCTTTGCTGGTGTCAAAACGAGATGGAATGGAATCAGTTTCTGATGAGATGTTTCTTTCTCCTGGAAAAAAAAAGAGGAAAACAAGTCTTTGGTGGGCTTTAGAGAATTTGCTTAATTTAATGAAACTTCGTCGTGTGGGAGGCAGTCATCTTTCATTTTAAAAATCATACTTTTTTTTCCCCACAGTTTTCTGTCTTTTTTAGCTGCCACCAGCAGAAAGCAGTTCCAAAGCTGCGTAGAACAGGAAGAGGAAAATGTATCCCTATAGATTTACTTCGCATTTTTAAGTCTGCCATGTCCTTTACCTCTACCTTTTTTTTTTTTTCAATAGAAATAGAGAAACTCTGTAGTGACTAAAATTCCATATAGGAGATGTTGGTGAAGTGCTGCTTTTCTACACCATTCCAGTGGAAGTTATGAGTGAAGCTTAACCATTGCCATTGCACGTGTGACTAAGAGGGGATGAGCTGTTTGTCCATAGACTAAATAAACCAGTGCAGAACCAAGAAATTACCTACGATGACTACAAGGCATCATTCACCTCTTCCGGCTGAGGAGTCTCTTGTTCTGTTCACTAAACCTCATGCACTTATTTCAACTCTATGGGATGATCTGCCTTTTACCTGTGATGATTTTAAGACAATGAAATAAGGAAGTTTGTCTGAAATGAACCAAATATATATTGCCCCTGGGTACCTGTGGGCCCATCACGGAGAAGGTCTCTGCAACTTTGGATGGCAAAGAAGTTATTTCTCCAAACTGAAAGGGAGAGTGGGTCCAGAGGAGCAAGATCGGATCTCAAACACAAAGTTTGAGGGGGAGAATGAAGTCATCAACCCCCTTCCGAGAAAGGCACGTATAACCACATTGACCTTTGAGCTGAAGGTCTCCCATGAGAGCTGTGCTGTGCTTTTCATGGAGACAGCATTGAGGCCTTGTTTCCATCCTTCAAGTGGGATGGAACTTCTTAGTTTTAGCCCTTGAAAATCCGGTCCATCCTACCTGATCTTCTAGGCTCCTTCGCAGGACCCCATCTTGGATTTGGAGCCCAGTTAATGGAGAGTTTGCCTGCCCACCTGCGACACAGAACCCCTCACTCAGAAGGAAGCCACAGAGAACTATTTTCTGTGTTATCCCAGGGGCAGACCATTGCCTGCTCCATCCCAAAGGGGCACAGATCTCCTGGTGATGTCTTTGCTCTGGACAAGTGAAGTCAAGGGGATTGCATCCTGCTTCTGATCAGCTTCAAGGGGTGATGGATCAGTGGGAACTAATGAAAAGCTTCTCAGTTCCCAACATTAAAACCCCATCTCCTTCCACTGTCCTCATCTCTTTCCTATGCTCCTGCCTGGTCATGCTCCATCAGGACTCACCTCCTCAGTTAGTGATTTTTGTTGCCCTTTCTGCACTGTTCTGCTGATCTGAAGGGCACCTTAATTTCACTGTATTTCTCCTGCTTCTCCATCTCAAACCTTCCTGTTGTACAGCCAATGAGACAAGAGCCCAGGGGTATGTTGCAGCAGGAGGGCTTAGTGCATGGATCCAAGCATGTAACCTTAGATGCTTTCAAGGATACAATGAGCTCTTGAAAAATGTCTTTTTCTTCCAAAATAATATGGGAGGTAACAGGGTTAGCTCTACGGAAATCTCTGAACATGGTGTTTATTTGCATTCAAAACTCAGTGTTGTTTACTGCACGTACCCTCATGAGTTTTCTGAAAGAAAAAGGGCAGAGGTGTTTTTCCATCTTAGTTACAAAAGGAATCTGCTACGTATGACCTGGACATTGGTATTTTGCTGATCTGCCAATGTACATGCCATCCATGCAGACTAAATCATCAGGAAATGGACCTGGGGATGCCCATTGCCTGCAGGCAGAAATTAATTTCAGGCGGTCTCTTCCTCTCAGTAAGACGCTGTGCTGCGATGCTGAAAGCAATGGGGGCAAGTTCAACTTGGCCAAGTTGCCATAAGCACAAGAACCCACACTAGGGAGAGGTGCATGGGGGCATGGGGAGACTTCATGACCACTCCGACCCCTCCGTGGTGTGTTTCATCTGCAGAGCAGGAGACGGCGGCTGTGAGCAGAGCTATTATCACTTGCTCCTAATTTATAGCTTCGGGCTGATCCCTAAATTCCTAAAAGCAAGGGGTTAAGATGATTTATTCTCTGGAAACACTCGCAGGCTTGCGCTGAGAGCTTTTATCATAATTACAGATGTAAAGTGTCAGTGTCCATAATTTTTCAAAGAAATTGCAGGTTACGTTTCTCTTCAAAACATGCCAAGCATTTTATGTGTGAATTTAGTTCTCTAAAAACGGAGATGACTGACAGACCTGCAAGCCTGAATTTTCTCTGTCTCCCAAAAAAGCATGCTTAACCCAATGCCAGCCTGGCCAGTCCACTCACAAGAAAGGAGTTTTGTTGCCACTGTTCTTGGATGACTCCATCTGACTCTCCCCAGACACAGCCCATCAGCCCTGGAGGTTTTTCCATTGGGAGAAACCAAGCAGCAGATCTCTCAGCTCAATCCCCAGGTGTATGCCTGGTGGACCAGCTGGTTCCTGGCTGTGGGTTGCTTTGTCAGATGGCAGTGATTCATCATGTATGGTTCATTTTCCCATGTCAGAGAAGGGCTCCCAGCTGAAACTGACACCCCCTCCAGAGACCACAAAGTCATTCCTCTTCCAGTTGCATGCATTGCTGGGAGCATAGTAGGGTGATACTGGGGAGGAAGGGAGCAGCAGTTCACGTTTCTTCTAGGTGCCATGGGCTATGGGATACTGATGAGGTGTAGTCCCAGTTGGGGTTTGGGTCTACGTCTGGGAGCAGCGGTCTCTACTGCCAGAGCCACAGTAAAATCCACCATGAGAGTAGAGCAGTGTGCACATAGAAATTAAGAAACCCTACAGTGAGAATTACCATTGGGCTTTCCTGGTGAAATTAGAAAAAAAAACCAGCAATGTCTTTTCTCCATATTGAGCTCAGTGCTTGCAAAGTTCCCACCTGCACAGCTGTAACACAGCTGTTTACTCTCCAGGCTACCTCGATATCTCTAAAAATCCAAGGGCCTGTGGTATTTTCTTTCTTAGACAACTTCTCAGTCAAAGAGTAGTGTTTGCAGTATCAGGAACTCCACCCTACCCTACCACTTTGCCTAACTGCAATGACACTTCTTGGAGAGCTTTATGTCCTCTGGTTTGATGCAGTGGTTCACCCACGGATCTCAGGAGAGATAAAGAGGTTAGAAATTTGCTTGAGGATCAATCTGCATTTCTCCTGCTTCAACCCATCCCTCTTCTATCCCTGCTTCTCCTGGTCTTCATCCTGCAGAGCCCTAGAAAGGAAGTGGTCAGTAAAGCAAAAACCAGAGAGTGTGGAAAAAAAGCCCTGGAGACTCTCTACTGAGGTAGAGGTCAGGCTTTGATGCAGAGAGGTTGGTACAGGCCAGGAGTTGCATTTGGAGGAGACTAGTCCCTTTCCAAACTATATTAAGGATTTGGGGACTACACAGCCAGGGAAAGACTTACATGGCACCAGCTGCACAATGACATAATTGAGAGGTGTTGGCCACCAAACCATGTGGAGTCTTGGGTAATGTCTTGGCTGAGAGATGCTATGGAAGGCCAAGGAAATTGGTTTTACTGTTTATGCCCATGTGGGAGGGTTGGAGAGCTCACAGTTTGCTTGGGTTTTGGGTAGTCCTGTTCTCTGCATCTCAGCAGCTCCCTTGCTGCAGTGCTGTTGACCATGCCCGTTCATTTTCCCACGTCTCAGCTCACCCACTATCTGAGAAAACAGGGCAGAAATAACAAACCACTTCCAGGGATCTGATTAATTCAGCCCGGTCTGCAAAGGGCTCCGAAACCCTCAGGAGTGGGTGGTTAAAGATGTGATGTTAGATGAGAGATGATTTTCATCACGAGTTTCCTCTGGGAAAATGGTGAAGTTCCTTATCCTCTTTTGCTACTGTTTCCTTTTGAAAGAGGCTTTTTCTCTACTTCACAGAATAAATATGTGAAGAACTTTGATATTCTGGAGCCGAGGACCATGTCTATGCTCGCAGAAGACAGCTATTGCACTCCTGGCTCTGTTGGCAGGGATTACAGCCTCATTTGGAGCTGTGCTGAAGTCATATAAAACCTCATAAAATAAAAATGTTAAAAGCCCCAAACAAAGCTCTTTATTTATTGTTTGTTTGCAATTAAGACCCTGGCGGAGAAAAAAGCATTACTCCTCAGGAAATTACCTTCTTAAATTCAGGTTAAAACCGGACTTCTTGCTGAGAGCTTGTGAGCGGACAGTTTCCAAATTCCATCTTCCGGGCCAAAGTATTTCATTCCTGACATGTGAGAGAGCAAGTCTGGTTGATGGAGCTGAGGGGTGCGGAGGAGATATCCATCGATCAACATTATGACACTGGTGCATTATCTCAGTGACTGTGGAGGAGTGATAAACAGTGATTTATGGATCGCCGAGGGACGGTTTTCCATTAAAGGGCTGTTAGGTCCTGAATGGGGAACCTGTAAAGATGACATTGTGGCCAGCCGTAGCTGTCATTGCTGGGGGGCTTTTATGGGGGCATGCAAATATGGAGACGGAATTTCTGCCACCCAATCCCACTGGCTTGGTCTGAAATTAGGCATCATTGCCACTAAGACAGTTTTCTGCTTTTGGGTCCAAGGAGGGCAGTAGGAGTTGGACCAGAAAACATTTAATTTGCCCAGAGCTGGCCTTGTGAGTTCAGGTCCTTCCATAAGAAAGGGGAAAGTCCTGAGGCTCAGTTAATTAATTGTGTCTGGTTATAAACAGGAATTCTCTTTTCCACATTCTCTGAAGCTTCAGGAAGGATGAGCTGCAATTTTTACCATTAGTTGAGCAGCGAGTTGTCTTTGTTGTCATCCACTATTTATTTTCAGGAAACTTATACAAACAGCACAAGCGAAAAGGTTGGATGGGATTGGATGAGAAATACATCCTGATGTTCTTGGAGCATTTAGCATTGATGGTTTAGCAGCATTCCTCCTACACTGATGCCTTTCTATCAATGCAAAGAAGCCAATTACTGTCTTTTGACATGCTTCCCTTTTACTGTCTCCCTGATAATCAAAGAATCATTAATGTTGGAAAAGAGCTCTAACATCCCCAAGTCCAACCCCAACCCATCCCACCATGCCCACTGCCCATGTCTCTCAGTGCCACATCTCCATGGTTCTGGAACACCTCCAGGGATGGTGACTCCACCATTCCCTGGGCAGCCTGTTCTCCACATACAGATCGTACCTTTTCCAAAACGTGTCCATGATGAATGAGTTTAATTTACCCAATCTTTAACTGTTTTTGCTGTCTCTTCATAGACATCCTCAGTGCCATGTACTCCAGAAGGCAATCTCCCCAGTTGGCCCCAGGCACACTCCGGTGAGTTGATGGTGGTGTAGCTCATGGATGGGTGAAGGTGACTGATCCCAGCATGGTTCTGGGACACTGTGATCCAGGTTAGCCCCACACAGCTGGTCTTGGTGGTCGCAGGACTTGCTGCTTCCCCCACCAGGGATGCAGCCAACCCTTATGTCTGCATAGCTCTGTTCTGGTCACCCCACCATGCAAACCACAGCTGGGCCACCTGAGGAAGAGCAGCACCAGCTGCACTGGTTGGACAGTGTGCGTCAGCAGCACCTGGGTTTTGTGGCAAAGGCAGCCTGCTGTCTCTCCATCCTGAAGAAGGACCAGATCCAAGCTGCAGAGATGTGGTCTGTTCCATTTTCTTCCCAGCTACTGTGTGGCCTTGGGTTTGTTTTCCTGCTCCACATGTCCCGTCGGTTTTTGCTCCTATCATTGTAACTGAGCAAAGATGATCCCTGAAATCTGCAGAATATCAAGCTCTGACTCCTAGATTGCGCCCGATGCATTTAAGT
This sequence comes from Numida meleagris, assembly GCF_002078875.1. Lineage (NCBI taxonomy): Eukaryota > Metazoa > Chordata > Aves > Galliformes > Numididae > Numida > Numida meleagris. Next base: position 97,209,030 of record NC_034412.1, on the reverse strand, counting down.
CTTATTTAAATATACTAAAGCTACTCATATAAATACCCTCAGGATTCACAGTAGCTATGCATTGTTGATTTAATTATTAGACTCTGGATTACAGCAGTGGCTAGAAATTCTTGGAATAAAAATCCGCTCAGCTGCCTGGCCTTGCATAATTACAGTATTCTGTTAGTAGCCAGTTATTTGGATTTATTAAGAAGCAGAAATATATTTTAAAAAAAATAAAGTAAAATCTAACCCCAAACTTGTTCAATATTTTTCTTTTACAAGAGCAGCCAGTATTCCAAGGCAGATACTTCTCAGAATTGATTTAACCAAGTGACTTTCAACTGTTTCCATTCTGGAAGGTCAGACTGTAAAATAAAAGGAAATTATTTAAAAGAAAAGAAAAAGGAAAAAAAAAAAAGAAGAAAAGAAATAAAATGAAAACTTTTGGGAATATTTTCTCATCAGCATTATGAAATCCTGTTTCCATCTACCCCTGAAGAAAACTACAGTTGGCTGGAAAATATTTGGGTCTTTTCTTTGCCCTTGTATAATCTCGGTTTTTCTTGTTTGTTAAAAAATCTGTCAAAAATTGAGAGGAAAACGCTAGTTCTTCTGACAATAATTAGTCTGTTTTTCCCACCAACAGAGACAACACAGCCCGCAGACTGTTCGATTTAATTAGACAACCCATTTTTTTTGGACCCAATTAACATATCTAATGGGAAATGTGACCATCTTAACATTCCTCCCCTAACGTATTTACTATGCTTAATGGGGCCACGCACCCCTTGCTGAGAACCTGTGATCAAATCTAATCTAGGATCCCATCGTGGAAACAGATACTCTCTGAACTACCATTTCTCAGCGTCCAGCCCTTGGAGGCAGGAGGAGAAAAAAGGGCAGCTGGTGCTTTTTAATTATACTCAAGCTGAGTGGAAAATGCCTTCACTTCCTATAAACGCTTTTAAGATTTCCCCCACTGGGACAAAACCAAGATCTGGAAGTACACATCATTTATACTGGGGAAAGACTCAGATTTCCCATCAACTTATAGACTCATCGAATGGTTTGAGTTGGAGGGGACCGTTAGAGGCCATCTGGTCTCACTCCCCTGCAGTGAACAGGGACACTCACAGCTCCATCAGGTGCTCAAAGCCTGGTCCAGCCCCAGTGTTGCTGGTTTGTGACTAAGGGCTCAATTAGCTGTTCAGTGACTTCCTCCTGTTCCAGAGAACATCCTTGAATAACTTCCCTGGGGCAAACCTGCTGGCTTTCTCCAGGCCCCAAGTCATATCAGGCCCTTCTGAAGCGTAGAGTCAAATAATTCTTGGAATTGGAAGGGTCTTTTAAGGGTCATCTGGTCCAACTCATGATGCATGACGCATCGTCTGTCCACGATCATGGTGGGCATTCATGATGGACATGCAGCCAAGACTGTATCATGGCATCACTGTGTTGATCAAGAACAGGAATACAAAATACTGAGTGATGTGAAGGAAGGTGTATAGAAACTGTTCCCTGATAGTCAGGGCACAGAGTGTTGGATTGTAAAAGGGAAGGGGAAGAAAATGACTTGCATCAGTTCAGGCTCTGAGCACCTGATGGAGCTGTAGATGTTCCTGTTCACTGCAGGGGAGTTGGGCCAGATGGCCTTGAATGGTTCCATCCAGCTCGAACGATTCTGTGATTGTGCAATATCATATAATTGCTCCGCACAACTCAGGGTGAATGTTTGTCCCAGGGACCGAGAGCAAACAGATTCAGAGCACGATGCGTTCACATGAGCAGCAAGCAGCCCACGCTCCTTTAGAAATGAGGTCACACAACACTCAGTACAATGGAGGACAGTAGCAAGCCCCAGGCTCCCATCTGCACCAACACAATGAGAATGCTCCATTGCATTTCCCAATACCATGGCCTACCTCAAGGTTCCAGATCTCTTAAAAAAATTACAAAAAGCCCCAAACAGGCCAGAATCAAAGGCCACGATGAGTAACTCCTCAGGTCCGGGCAGCTTTTTAATGTAATGGGACTATAATCTGTTTCCATAAACACACCAATGATCTTTTTGCTCTTTTCAGAACTAAGAAATTCTTTGTCCGTCCCCTGCCTGAGCCATCCACATCCCTGGAACATTCTTGTTTAGTCTCCTGAAATGTTATTAACAACCCCAGCGACAGAGAACCATAAATCCCTGCATCCCCCTGAACTTTACTGCACTCCGAACTGTTTGGATATTCAGTATCAACAAATCATCCCGATAAATATGATTTCTTTGATGGCATTTCATCAAAATAGTTTACGGCTCTGACATTTTGAGCGTGGATTTACAGCAGCTGCAGCTTGTGCAAGACGGGCGGTCACCTTATTGAAATTCACCTAAGGAAAAGAATGGAAAAAAAAAGTCACAGCAGCTCCTCCAATGCGAAGTTTAAAGAGATTCTTCTTCTTCTTTCCCACACTTTCTTGGACAAGGCAGGAGTTTGGGGATCCGCAAGACAAACATTGGCTTTGGCTCATCCGAATCATTACGAGGATGGGAGCAGGCCTCCAGCTCCAAGTTCTCAAGCAGATGCAGGGAGAGGTTTCCAGATTCGCTTAGCTCAGTGATGGCCATAGGTGGTTTACCACTTGTTTCTGTTGGGAAGTGGCTCATCTAGTTTGTACGTGTCCGTCTCTGTACTCAACTGTTGCATTGCTGCAAAGATTTCAAAATGCCCAAGAAATGGGAGGAAAACCTCACTGGAAGAAGTGTTTCTGCTAGAGAGAGGGATTTAGTGCCCCTGGAAAGGGCAGTGGTGGCATCTCTAGAACATATGTAATGCCCTGGTCCCTGGCATTCAAAACCAATGCTGAGCTGCTAACCAGAAAGGCTAAAGGTAAATTGGGAAGTGGCAATATGGAAACCCATGAAAGAAGAGGGGAAGGAAGTTTTGTTTAAATTTTCAAGCAATGCCTAAAGAGGAAGATAATCTGTTGTCTATATGTGACTGAGAACAATCTCAGGAAGAGAACAGCTATTAAATTCAGAGACAAAAGGACTCTTGGGGTAGGCTGACCATGAAAAACTCAGTCTGGTAGCTGGAAGGAAGAGGCTGAAATGCCACAGCAGTGAGATTCTGAAATGGCCTCATTAGGAAACACGAGGGCAATAAAGGACACCTGTCTGTTTATGAAGGGTTGCTTGTGGCTTTGTGAAGTAGGCTGTGACCATACTTTATAACCCTGGAAGTATTTTTCAGATTTTGAAGCCTTTGGTTTTAAAAAGAATTGGAAAAGCCTCTTCATGCCCAGATGAGAGGAAACTGAGGCACAGAGATCCACATCTTCAGAGATGGAAAAACTCTCAGATTCCAAATATTTTGGGTAGTTAAGTCTACATCGCTTGGCCAAAGCCTCGTAGGAAATCCACAATACCAGACAGAATTCAGGACTCTCAGAAATGTGCTGTTACCCAGAGAATAAACTTGAAAAAAATCCAGGGGAACTAAATCCAGTTGGACTTGGAGGTCTTTTCCAACCCTGGTGGTTCTATGAATCTATGACTCTAAATCCAGTTGTTGATCCACTCCCTTTATTTCCATGAAATGTAAATACTACTCGCAGAGTCAGAGGGGTGACTCAATCCCTAAGGAAGGTTAGAATCATAGAATCCTCAGAGTTGGAAGGGACCTTTAAAGGTCATCTCATCCAGCTCCCCTGCAATGAACAGTGACACCACAGCTAGATCAGGTTGCCCAGGGCCTGATCCAGCCTCGCCTTGAAAGTCTCCAGGGATGAGGCAACAACCACATCTCTGGACAACATTTCTTTCCTTGTGTGTTAAGTGAATACCTGAAAATTTATCCCTATAGAGGAGCTGTGCTTGGGACAGGTCCTGGTGGGGCTGGGAACCCTCCTGTACAGCCATCACCCCTCAGCATCACCTACAACCAAGAGTTTTTGGTGTCCTGTCGTCTTGCATCCCCTCTCTAGGACCTGAAATGTGTGCTTGAGCCAAAGAATATTTCTTTCCCCATTGTCTGATTCTTGATCTTGATCCCTAAGACTCACATCAGAGCTTGACCCCAAGAAAACACAACTTGTTGAAAAAGGTCAGTTTAGAGGAAATAGCTATTTTTATGTTGTCTTTTAGAAATGTGCTTAAATAACATACAACAAAGGTACTTCTCAGGGTGCACCATCTGTGCCTTCAGTGGTTCACTTCCTAAAAGGAGCTGCAACTGATGCAGGCAGGATTTAGTCTTGTCTGTGAATGGAGGGGACTGGGATACAGCTGTGCTCTCAGGCACCATGGAGTTCAACCCAAGGCAAAGTCCAAGGCTTGTCCACATTAATCTGTCCTCAGGTTTGATCAGGGAGGAGACCCAGGGGTGGGGAAAGGGGATCAAGCATGGAACTCCCATCAGAATGCAGGATGTATCTGGTGCTGTCAGAGAACCAGACAGTCTCAACAGAGTGGAGCTGACTCCTGGTCCATTTGGGCCAGAAACTAGAATAAGCCAAGTATACATGTAACATCATTAAATTAATATGGCTCATAGGGAAATAAAAGATAAGCAGTTCTGCAGTTCAGTCGTGGCAGAAGTAAAAGCTCCCCATCAATAGATTTATTGTTATTGTTGTTTTGGTTTTCCCTTTGTTTTCTTACTTTTTCATTTTGGAGAGAACTCTTTGGCAAACAAACCCTGTTTCGTCTTCTCATGAACAAATAAGTTGGGCTGACAGTGTTACAGACATAATGTACTTGGATGGCAGAATTGCACTTCTCTTCTTATTAAAATTATTACATCAATAACTGCATGCTCGTGGAATGAAGAACAGAATGACAGACAGCTCTCAGGGTACATGCATCCCTAGAAAATCACTGTGAGCAGAAGGAATTTTGATCAAATGCATTCCTGATAAAGCTCAACGTTTTTAATGTTGATCTAGAAATGCACCTATAATCCAGGTAAAGTTACAGGTAAAGTTTCATAGTGTCAAAGAATAAAAAGGGCTGTCCAGTCACACATAACTTATCTGAATTAATGAAATGTGCTTTCTTCCTATGCTTATGCAAAGTCACACAAGGCCAAAACTGGAAAATGACAGACTGAGAAAACAGCAACTCTTCAGAGGATTTGAGGGTCAGAAAGGGCTTAAAAGCACCAGCCACAAAGCAATGATGAGAGAAGGAGAGGAGGGGAGGAGAGGGAGAAGGAGAGGGAGAGGGAGAGGGAGACTGGGGAGGAGAGGCGGGGGAGACTGGGGAGGAG